>NC_142173.1:28228351-28330960 GCF_029865625.1 Vigna umbellata | reverse complement strand
ATTCTAATGTGGAATGTTCCATCGAACCAATCACAATCTTAGATTGGGGTCTGTAGTGGTCAACCCCAAAATTGCTAAAAAGGGATAGCATAGCAGAACTCAGGATAGCCATTATTGTATTATTTTTTACTATATTATATTATATGTTATGCTTTATTCAACATTATTATTATAATAGTAATAATAATAATTATTATTATTAGTATCATAGACAAAAATCAAAATTCGTGTTATAGTTTAAGGACTAAAAACATAGTTAATCCTAATAATAATAATAATTATTTAAGAGCATTTTTTGTTTTGTTTTTCTTCACTTAAGCTATTTTTAAGAAAAATATGTTTAATATATTAGATGTTTAGGACATCACTTGAAATTTAGTAGAAAACATTTTTCCCTTTCAACTTCATAGATTCTTATTCTTATGTAAAAACTGTTTTTTTGTTGTATCCAAACTAGAGAACTGTTCAATAAATTACCATAATTTGAATAAATTATACATAATATTGATTGTTGAATTAATCTAATTTTTCTAGTTCTTCGACACACACCCTTAGTTATATTTAGTTTACATATTATATTTTAAATATTATATTAACATATTATGTTTGATTAGTTTATTATTACTTAAGGTTAACTTTGATTTAAAATCCATTTTTTAATATTGTAGCACATGCTATCTAGTTTTATGTTCGAGGTGTATTGTCTTTGGCTTTAAAGGATGTATTGTAAATCCTATATAAACTAGTGATAAAGTCAAATTATAATATATAAGTGGATACAAACCTTATTTTATAAATCAGTTTTTATGTGGTTGAGTTTTACTTAAAATCTTAATTTACCATATCATAAAATTTTTGTTTGAATAATTTATTATGTCATCCTTTTATTATCTAGATTATTTTATCATATATGTGCTTTAAATAAGAATAGGGTTTAATTTTTACGTTAGTCCTTGAAATTTTGGCAGTTCTGTTTTTGGTCCCAAAAATAAAAAAGGTTCAGGTTAGTCCTTCATATTTGAAAAAGAAAACATTACTTTTAGGTCCTAAATGCTAAATTTGAGGACTAAAAATAGTTATCTTAATTTTCTTTTATGTCCCATTAGTATTTGTTTTATTCAATTCTTTCTCATTATTGCTAAAATGTTCAATGAAGTAGAAGTGTGCTCACAGTTCATTCAATTAGGAGTAAAATCGTTAACAAACAGAAACATTGACGTTTTAATTTATGCATAATACAGTTTATATCAAATGCATAGTGATGATTTATACAATTTCATACGTCAATTTAAATATGCAAAAAGAGGCTCATTGTTGGCTTTTTAAAAGTCGAGGGATTTTATTGAACTTTGAGAGGGTCTCATTGTTGCATTTTTAAAATTCAGGGACTTGATTGAATATTTTATTAATACAGAGACCAAATCGAACAAAAGAAATAAATAGTAGGACCAAATGGGTATTTAAGCCAAAATAATTTTGAAAGATCATTTTAGTCTCTCAAATTTAGTCTTTAGGAACTACGACCAAAATTTACCCAATTGGGTTTAGTGTTTAGGAATGGGGAAGAAGAGTTATCTTTATTTTTGTTGATCTCTCCATTTGAGTTTGATCTTTAATCTGAGTCTTCAAAACTGTCCTAGTTATATAATTAAAACTGTCCAAGGAAATATTAACTGCAGCATAAATCAATGGACTCGGACACCTTCATTTCATTTTGATGGCCTGACAATTGGAAATGCTGTAATTTGCAGTATTAAACACACGTATGAAGTTAATTGTGTGCTGGTTGTTATGTGACATGTACTGAGAGCTTTGTTGGGTGTGCATGTGTATATATGCTCGAAATACACACATATATTAGTACTTTAACTTATGTGCTATTCTCGAAGATGTTATTTTGAAGCTATCATTTATCGAGCTCTATATATAGATTCCTTGGTTCGTAACTGCTGCAGAGTTTGGAAAGAATTATTATAATGCTTGCTTATAAATAATTTCTTTTGTTCATCTGATTATATTTTTTCCTTTCTCCAGACGATCAAAAGCATTCCTGGATGCATACATCCATTGGTTGCCAGAATTTTGCCGTATGTTGGACCAATTTTGAATAAAGTATGAGTATTCAAAGTTGACCAAGTGTCAGTGGTTAGTGATTTTAGAATAATACCTGTTACTTACACACCTATGTTCTTGTAGCCCCAAGAGCAAACTGAAGGCTTGGTATCTGGTTCACTAGATCTGGTAACAATGTTACTAAAGGCAAGTATACGTAGAATCATGTCACCCTTGACCTATGAGCACTTTATCTTTTGAATTTCTCATCTCATTTCGTTGTAGCTATATGCAGAATGCCCCTGCTGATGTAGTGAAAGCAATATATGATGTCTCTTTTAATGCTGTTGTCAAAATAATCCTACAAAGTGATGACCATAGTGAAATTCAGGTATATTTTAGATACATTCTATTTTATTATTTATATTTTAAACTATTTCTGATTGGAGTATAGAATTAAATATATGTATTCACTTGATATGAGCAGAATGCTACAGAGTGTTTATCTGCATTTATATCTGGGGGAAGACAAGAAATTCTTGCGTGGGGATCTGATTCTGGATCAACTATGAGAAGTTTACTTGATATAGCTTCAAGGTAGTTGGCTATTATTTCACATTTCTAAGTACATTCGCTAACATCAAGCTTCTTTCAACTACTGTTCAAACAATTTACAATTTATTTTGTTATTTCTTTAAGTTTTAGCTTTTAAACATTCCTCTATATTTTCTGCAAAATCAACCTTAAGTTTATTGTATTGTTACATACTATTAGATCTTCCCAATTTAGTTTATTATTTTTCTGTTATTAAAAGTTGTAGATGGAAAAGGCTTAGGTCCATCTTTTTGTCTTACAGATCAGGATATCAGCCTATGTCTCTTTTTCTTTTATTTCAACATGATATTGGAATTATCTTAGAGTTTATCCTTGCGAAGGTTGTTGTTTGCTGGGCTTACCGGACCACCTGCTATTGGACTGCTATTAGCCACCCATAAAATGTCGAGTTCCATGATGAGGAGTGTATGTTGGAGATTTCACATTGACTAAAGTTAAGATAAATTTATAGTATATAAGTGTGTGCAAACATGACCCTATAAGCTGGTATTATAAGATTTAGTTAAGCTTAAAGTTCATTTGGAATGATTGTGTATACCATTTATGTAGCTAACAACGTGTTAGGTTCCTAGATAGAGGAAACCAGGAAAAACCACTGCAGACACCTAAACTCACTGAATATATCTTGTATTATTGATCCTAGGCAACAAGTACAGCATGAATGCTTCCAAGGGACAATTTTCCCTTCACACAGGATGCCAATGATCTTGTCAACAACTCTCCAAAATATCCAAAAACGTCCCTGAATACAAAGACCCTCAGCTATATATAGGAAGTCTTGCTCAACCTAACAACTCAACTAACAACTACTTTTTAATATGTTTCCTCCTAACATACACCATACATATCCTATCACAACGAGTGGAAGATTCAACTACAATAACCATTGTTGAAATGTAATTTTCTTTATTATTATTATTATTTATGTACGGGAACCCAACTATTGGGTTTTAGGGTTTCCTGACATTTTTGTATTTTGCACTACTATACTCTATAAATACAATAGTAAATTGTAACAATGCATTTAAGGAAATATACATTGTTTTACTTAACTATGAGTTCTTTAAACCAACAACATTTTGTCCAAGTGGAAGAGGAACTAATGCACATGTTCTATTACCTTCAAGAGTTTGGATTTCATTAATCATGGCTTGCGTCTTACATGGTTTGTTGTTCATTTAGTTCATTATCTTTTAGACGAAGCATGATCGTGTTCGTCAGTTAGATGTTTCTAGCAGCACTTAATCTAAATCATAAGGTGTTGGTCTTTTTCTCTAACATCTTGGTATTGAAGTGGCACAATTAGAAGGTGTCATCATTTCACAAAGAAAATAGTCTTGATATTTTTGAGGTGATAGGCATGGAATATTACAAGCCTATTGATAGTTTTATGGATTCAAATCAAAAGTTAGAAGGTGTCATCATTTCACAAAGAAAATAGTCTTGATATTTTTGAGGTGATAGGCATGGAATATTACAAGCCTATTGATAGTTTTATGGATTCAAATCAAAAGTTAACGAAGCCAATCTGGACTTTTCTCAGACCTAGAGAGATATAGAAGGTTGGTTAAAACTTGATTTTATTCGGTAGGAGTTGGAAGTCAATGTATTCAAAACATCAACATTGATCATTGGAATGTTGTTGTTCACATTCTTTGATCTGTAAAAGGGAACCCGGGACAGGGACACTTGTACAATAACAAGGGAAGTACTCAAGTCTTAAGGTATTGGGGTGTATATTGGGTTGGTTCTCCCATTAATAAGAGATCTACCACATGATACTATGGATTCCGTGGAGGGAACCTTATATCTTGTAAAAGAAATAAAGTGTTGTTGATTTATCAAGTCATCTAAGAAAATTCCATAGACCAGACTTTCTAATTAGACTCATCTAGCTATATCATCTAGTGCATTTTGGCTACCTAGAACACTTATCATCTGACACGGCTTTAAAAATCTGGTTTTAGTGCATAATTTCATTTAAAGCTCATTTGATCCCATTTGGACGAATCCTAGATAAAAGAATGGATTTAAAGACAATTATTCTTCGAGAAAGCTATGATTTAAGCATTGTATGAGTGCGTAAAAACAAACTCATCACCTTTTCTTTGTATCCTATAAGTACATCAATAAAAGTCCAACAATGTAGGTTGATTACATTGGTTTTAGTCCTCTCGTTTGTGCAAGTGATCATATTTCTTAAATGAGCTACATATAACAGAAATGTGCTATATCTCAATAATAGGACGTACAAATCTTAGGTAATTTTCACCTTATAAGTTTTATGGTATTGAGTTAGGTTCCAAGTCTAAACTAAGATATTCTCTTTAATACTTCTTGTTCATCGGAACTTTGAAAACCTCCTTTACAGTAACAGGTACAAACATTTTATTCTTGTTTTATTTTAGGTTTCCTGCTTATGTCACATGTGGGTGTATCTTTTAATCTCTGTTTCCAATTTGTTGTCTGATTTCATTTATTTTGAACAGATTACTAAACCCGGAATTGGAAAGCTCTGGGTCTCTCTTTGTTGGGAGTTACATTCTTCAACTTATTTTGCATTTGCCATCACATATGGCGGTACATATACGAGACTTGGTTGCTGCACTTGTCAAACGAATGCAATCTGCTCAAAACGCTGTCCTACGAAGCTCATTGCTAATTGTTTTTGCTAGACTGGTAATTTAGCCAAATTTTCAGATTGAGTTTAAATGATTCTATTCTCAGTTTTTGGTTGGGAATGGTTAACAGTCAAATCTCTCTTTTTTGTAAATAGTCTTTGGAGGTTGAAAACAGTTAATTGAATGATTCTAATGTCTGCTTTCCCTCTGTCCACATCGATAATTTACAAAATATTATTCAGGTACACATGAGTGTTCCTAATGTTGGAGATTTCATTGATTTGATGATCTCAATTCCTGCGGATGGACATGACAATTCGTTTGCTTATGTGATTTCAGAATGGACCAAGCTGCAGGGTGAGCATCCTTCTACTATTTTGTTGGTTAAGATATTTTGCTATGTGATTTATTTGGTATTTTCCACTTTTTCAAATTATGTGTTTGTTGCAATGTATTTTGTCCATAGAACTGAAAGATGTGTGTAACTGCCCTTTGGTATGGAGTCATCCTCATGCATGAATAGTTGAAAGATTTTGATAGGGCTTTAAAAGTATATGAAAGGAGGAAAAGAAATTAAATAGGAGGTTGTAGACTGTTAGGCGGTTAGGAGGCTTAGGAGGTCTGTTGGGTGGTTAGTTGTTGGTTATCAGGAAGGGTTAGCTTTATAAGGGGCCAGGGGTGTCTTGTGACAGACATGTTTTTGCTTTGTTGTATAGACAGGACAATTGCATCCTGTGTGAAGTGAGAGTGTTCCCTTGATAGTGTTTGGTCTGTGTACACTGTATTCTTTGATCTCAAGAATAATATTCAGATTCTTTCCAGTATTGCTGGTGCATGTGAGAGTGTTTTGCGTGAGAGTTTGATTTCTTGCTTCAAGAAATCTATCAGATTTTGTTACTAAGTACTAAAATTTTTAATATCTAACTAATATAGTAACTCCTTCTCCCTTCAGTGCGTGTGAATACTTTTTTGCAAAACTCATGTTTGTTACTTTTACCTCTGAAGCATGAGAATGATCAATAAGGTATTCTTAGATATGCATGAACAGGATCAATTTTCTTCAATGTGATATATGATTGCAGGCGACATACAGGGAGCATATCAAATAAAAGTAACTACAAGTGCCTTGGCCTTGTTGCTAACCAGCAGGCACAATGAATTGGGAAAAATACATGTCCAAGGCCATCTAATTAAGGTATTACTATTATATGATCTATTTTTGTTCACTTTTTTCTTCACCCGGGGGTTCGGAGTACTTTTTGCTGATTTCCCAAGCTTATTGCCTCGTGAAGTCTGGTGAGGGAGTGACCACAAGATCAAAAGCTAAATCAGCTCCGAATCAATGGGTAATATTACCACTTCCCACCAAGGTAATTCCTTTCGTTATACATAGTTGTTTGAACATATTATGATCAAATTATATTAATTAACTGGAGAGAATACTGAACCAAAGTTTTATTGATCAATATCTAAACAAAAATTATGATCATGCTACAACAGATCTATGTATATACTTCAGAGGATCATTATTGACATATTTCAATATGTCAGTTATAAATGTCTAATTGTTATAACTGTTCAATAGTTATAACTGACGATTAGGAGTGCAAGCAAACTAACAAAGAAACTATACAATAGAAATATCTCTAACACCGTCTGCAAGATAAAGGTGGGTGACAGTCAGCTGGTGGCTCAACCAACTTAAGTTTTAGAGCCCTAAGAAATAAAAATCTGGTAGGATGTTGTTAGTTGGATATTAAATGCACTACTAAAAGTTGTTGGTAGGATATTAAATTACTAAAAGTTGTTAGAAGATTCTAGAGATCTCTTGTAATTATTACTTTAGGATTTGAGTTCTCTATATATAGAAGTGGATGTACTGTACTGTTTTCAATCAATTGAATAAAAATCTTCTTTCTAGTTGGTATCAGAGTTCCCGATCTTGGAAGCTTTGCTTTTGCATTTCTTCTTTACCGTCTTAGTTGTGGTTCCTTTTACGGTTGCCTGAAGTGCACCAATTTCCTTTAAATACTTGGATTGCTTGAAGTGCACCCAACTTGAGGTTCTTTCCATTCTTGCATTGCGTGTGCTGTCCTCAGAGCTGGCTTTAGACCTTCATCGAACCTTCTCCAAAGCTATAACTGGACTTTTTTCGGACCTTGCCGGAACCATTGCAAGAGTTGTTGCCAGACCCTCGTTGGAGTTTTTGTAGGAGTCATTGTCGAGCTTTTTGTTGGAGCTTCTGCCACCATGCGTCGCTACCACATTGGAGCATGGTAGCTCCACTAAGCAATGTTGAGCTTCTAACTTCGAAGATAAATGCAAATGCTGAAATTGAACGTTTTGAAATCTCATGGAGTCTGAGAAGACATTCAAGGTGATGTTAGGAAAAAGGTTAAAAATTAGAGTTACGAAACATTTAACTGTGGTTGGGCATTTCATTGGTGGTCAGAGGAAGTTACAAAGTCTAATAGGGGTTAGGGTTTTAAGGGGGGAAATGGTCCCTTGTTTTGGGTTGTTGAGTAGTTTATTTAGAAACAAGTGCTAATTTGTGTAGAAAGGAATTTCTTCCCTTGGAAGTTGTTGGATGTTCTCTTGTATTATGTTTTTTCGAATTAGAGTGTTATCTTATGTTGTTGCAGTAAGATTTGTGTGCTATTTCCTTAAGCTAATTTAGTAATTTGGTTTCTTATCACCTAGAAATCTAACAATTTGGTTTGACCTGCCAGATAAAAAACACCAAGAGAGTCATGGAGAGTAGATTCAGTAGAAACATTGGTGAATGAACATGGAAGAGCAATTGAGGAAACAAGGAGGGAATCTAGAACCAACTTTCAAAGGCTCATCGATATGATGGAGGATGTTTTGTGCAGACTTAAGAACATAGAAAAGCAGAGGTTCTATAAACGGGGATAGAGTTGGAAGAAGGGAAGAGATTGGCGAAGAATAGGAGGAAGACAAAAGGGAGTACCAGCGGGGCGGATGAAAAGAGTGGAACTTCCTTCGTTTGAAGGAGGGGATCCAATTGGGTGGATATCTAGGGCTGAAAAATTCTTTGAAGTACAAGAGGTCTCACCTAGCGAGAGATTCAAGTTGGCTTTCATCAATATGGAAGTACGAGCCACTAATTGGTTCAGATTCTGGAGAAAGAAAACAAAAATCCTTCATGGGAGGAATTGACGAAAGCTTTAATTAGAAGGTTTGGAGGAACGGATAGATGCTTGGTGTTTGAAAAATTGGTTGTCGTCAGACAGAAAGGAGAAGTGGAGGAATACATACAGGTATTTGAGATGTTAGTTGGACAAGCAACAGACTTGACAGAAGAACAATTAATGGGGTACTTCTTTGCGGGTCGGCATGTTAATATTAGAAGTTGGATCCGACCACACAATCCCAAGGATCTATTGAGAGCCATGGAGATCGCTAGAGATGTGGAAGGAGTTTCAAGAGATGTAAGCAAGGTTATCAAACTCGCGAGTTAACTCGTTAACTCAGACGAGTTTGCATTCCTAGTCTTGGCTTTCGAGTTAACTTGGAAGCAAACATGGTTTTCGAGCAAACTCGGTGAAATCGTAACTGAACTCGGTGGAATCGTTTTGAATCGCGATTTTGCAAGTTTGAAATAGGGAGAAACAAAGAAAGAGGAAATCCTTTTGAGTTTAGGGCACCGTTGCGTTTCTTTCGCTGTTGTTCGTGGTTGTGCCTCGTTGGCTCGTCGTTCACCTGACTTGTGGTCATGCTCCGTTTGCATGGTTCACGCTCACCGTTGTGCTTGCTGATGTGCTTGCCGCCACTCCTGGTCTCGCCTCCTTCGAGCTCTACGTGTGGTGAGTGAAACTTTTTTATTTTAACGTTACAACCCCTAAAATGGCATTGTTCGTGCTTTTATTAAAGAAATGAAATCATTATGGTTTTATTAAAGAAATGAAATCCACTCCACTGTTTGTGCGTTTCTATATGCAGTGTTTATATTTTATATTTTAGCATGTAAATATTTAATACTAAAGTAAAGCTGAGTCCTCTTCTTACACTTATTATTTTGGACCATTGGGCCTCCCCTCTACTCTGCTGAACTTTTGAGCCAACATTAAGTTCAACAATTTGTTTTTTATGTGAAGTGGCAACTATAATCAATTAAAATTATGATAAAAGAATAATAATATTAAAGAAAAATATTTAAAAATATATAATATGACAAACTAATAATTATAATACTATAAAAAATAAAAACATTACATTATTTATAACATTATAAATATTAAATTATTATGTTATTTATAAATATTTTAAAATATTTTTATATGAAGTAAACTCTTACGAGTTTACAATCAAAGTTTACGTAAACTCCCATGAGTTTAACAACCTTTGGATGTAAGGACTGGGAGAGGACAACAATTAGGAGTAATTTGTATCAAGGTCATTTTCAAGGAAGTTGAGGAGTGGTTTCTTGGCTAGAAACATTGAAGGGGACTTTGACTGAATTGTGAAGTTCCAGCCACATTAGCACAGTTAGGATAGAAGGAGGGGGAATAAACTTGGAGTCTAAGGTGGGTAGTTCGAATTCAGGGGAAAATTGAATAAAGGGATTGCGAAACTTACCCTACCCTGAATATATCAAGCGAAGGGAAGAGGGCAGGTGTTTTCAATGTGGAGGACCATACACTCCTGGTCATAAATGCCCTGAAAAGAATCTTCGGGTGTTAATTTTGGGAGAGAATGTCGAGGTAGAGGAACCTGAAGAATGAGAAGAGAAGAATCAAAATCAGATGGAATTATCTATTTTTTCTTCTGCGGGAGGATTAACTCAAACATATACTATGAAGTTCCAAGGATTGTTGCAAGGAAGAAAAGTATTGATTTTGATTGACAGTGGTGCCAGTCACAACTTTATTTCAGATCAGTTGGTGGCTGAATTGGGTTTGGCAGTGGATAAATCTTTTCCTTATGAAGTTAGCTTGGGAGATGGACATCATAAGCCTATTAGTGGGATTTGTAAAGATTTAACCCTACAGTTGGAAGGATTGGAGATGCAGGAAGGTTTTTACCTGTTTGAATTAGGAGGAGTGGATCTTATTTTGGGGATTAATTGGTTAGCTACACTTGAAGAAGTCAGAATTAACTGGAGGGATTTAACAATGCATTTCATTCAAGGAGAGAAAGAAGTTCTAATAAAGGGGATCCTTCCTTAACCAAGACGGTTGTCACATCGGCAGCCTTATTAAAAGAAACAGAGATTGAAGTGGTGACATTGGTTTGGGAGATGGGTAGTGTCGAATTGGAGGAAGGATCTGAGAGGCAATACCAGTTAACAGCAGCACAAAATGAGTTGGAAGAGATTTTGGGGTCTTTTGAAGGCATATTCAGTACACCACAGGGGTTACCACCCAATAGGCATTTGAATCATCATATTTCTATCATAGCATGTGTAGATCCAATTAATGTGAGACCTTATAGGTACCCAATTGAGAAACAAGTTGTTGAGATGTTGCGGACAGAAATTATTAGGCCCAGTAAAAGTTCATACAAATCCAGTGATTTTGGTTAAGAAGAAAGATGGTAGTTGGTGCTTTTGTATTAATTATCGAGCCTTTGCTACAATTTCAGATAAATTTCCTATTCCAGTGATAAAAGAGTTGTTAAATGAATTATATAGAGCTAATATTAATGATAATAATATTATTATTAATGATAATAATATTAATAAAAAACATCGTTAATAATAATAATATCAATAATAATAGTAATAATATTAATAATAATAATATTTACATTTAAATTTATATCATATTTATCTTCAAGGGTAAAATGGTGATCATCTAATTTTATCAATTAAATAATTTTTTTAATCTATTACATCATATACAAATTTTTACAAACTTTCATTTCAAATCCACTCAAATCACACCATCTTTCTCTTAACCCAAATAATACCACAATTCTCTCTCTATCCCCTCAAATCCATTCAATCACTTCCTTAAATCCTCTCCCAAAGTCGGGGTTTTGTTCACAAGAGCACCATTTATGCATATATCATACTCCCAACCATAATGGGTTATCCCTCAGAAATATTGGATAAAGAACTGTTTACTAATTTGATAATGGGGTCAACTTGCAGACAATCTTTTAAACCTCTCCCAAAACGCACAAAGTCTACTGCCATAAATTTATGTTCTTATGGAAGAAGTGGCTTTTTGAAGCTGAAAAATATTTCTCCAAGAACAACCTCTTCAGGCTCTCCCAATTAAGTTATGGAACCGCATGGAAAATAGTACAACAATCCTTTGCTCTCACGTAGAGGAAATGAAAATGCTTTGACCTTTATGCGTTTTTCAGGCACACCTTGAGTTGTGACACTATATTGAACTCCCTTAAGTGTTTCTGCCTAGATTATTCAAATTTAGTGAACTATCCCAAAGTTTATTCAATAACCTCATTTCCCATAACGGCGGCTGGGTCAACTACCTCATTGCATTTTATTAGGCAAAAATAAAGGAATGTTTTCATATTACGTTTCTTTCTCTTGTATCAAAATTATTTTTAAAGCTCAAAGTGTGGTTTCTACGATGAATTGCAACAATGTTACTGTTTTACATCCTCATTAAAATTTGCGATTATCTCAAAAATAAGACTATGGGTAAGTTGAATGTTTTGATATTGTATCATAAGCTGAGTATGTTTTCTCTTTTTTGAATATCTTGCAGATAGTGGCTTTGTTGGCGGATGCATTAACTGAAATACAAGAACAAGTTTTGGAAGCTGATGATGTGGTATTTAATGCATATTGTTGTGTACGCCAATTGTATACTATTTAGTAAAGAGTTGCTACCTAATATATAAACTGTGTTCAGGATAGTGACTGGGAAGAAGTTGAAGCGGATGGTATCGAAAATGATAGAGATTTTCTTTATTCGGTGTCTTCACCTTTGGGAAAAGCCACTGATGAACATCTTCAAGCAATGGCTAAAGTATTTAATGAGGTTTCGTTGAGTTACAGTTGTTCTCACCTATCTTAATTTTTGTACCATGCAATTATATCATAATTTAATACTGAAATTTAATTAATTATTTTATTTTGCTAACTTGTTTCAAAATTAAAAGGATCGAGATGATCAGTACGACGACAACCTTTTTAGTGTTGCTGATCCCCTCAATCAGGTCTGTGATCTGGAGTCTGTTTTCTTTATTCAATGTGATGCTCAAATTTGCATGTGTTTGTTAACAATTTACAATTATGGTTGCAAGTGACAGATAAATCTGGCAAATTACCTTGTTGATTTCTTTGTTAGCTTTTCGCAATCTGACCGACAGCTCTTAGAGCACATTTGCGAGGTTACCACAGTAATATTTTTCATTTAGTTCACATTGTAGTATAGACGATTGTTGCTTAACTTCTGCAATTTACCTTGGTTTGCACTGCAGAGTTTGACTCAGTCTCAACGAAATGCCATTCAAATGATACTGAAGAGATGAAAATTTAGTGTGTAATCATCGAGTGCTGTCTCAAGGATGGGTTGATAATACTACGAAGAATCCAACAAAGATGAGGTTGGGAACCAATATTTTTCCAATATTTAGGTTGGGGTGGTCTGCAATTCTGAATGGCGTTTTCCCTCTGCTGTACTGTAGTGCTCGCCCGTTTATGTCTATTGATTTTTTTATTGGATTTGTTATTGTATGTATTGAAGTTTTGTTTTTAGTTGGTTTCTGCCCATCTATAATTTTGACCAAATATTGTTTGTATACCAATTATACTGATTATTCAAGAAAAGGAAGAAATCTCAGTTGGTTTCTGCTTGTCACTGTTCCCGGTAGAAAACTGTTTATATTTCATGTAGGAAAACTTTTGCAGTCTAGAGTTAAGCATTGGTTGGAGTAATGATTTCTTTCCCTCCCTTTGTAATAACCCCTTTCTTTTCTGGAGAAACAATACTCAAGAAGCATACAATTGTTGTTCCTTAGTTGCACATTCTCTGATTGATTCTTCGGGGGTTGAGATTGCTCTAAACCAAGTTGAGATTGCTCATTAGTGTTATTTTCACTTATCCGATCTTAACAAAGAATGGGGTTCCATATTTGGATTAACAGGGGGTCTCATGACTAATTCTTAATTTATCATTTATAGTATAGGACCGACTTATCAATACTGGTATTCATATAATAATAATAAAACTATCAAAATTGAAATTACAAACTTAGGTACAAAACATCCTACCTATTTTTTTCTACATAACTAAAATTTCATTATTCTACAAAATTGTCTTCATTGCCATCAAGTGTGTCTTCATTGTCTTCAAGCTACAAATAATACAAAATAGTGTCAAAATTTCTATAATCATCTAATTTTGATAAAAGTTAATTAAGTATAATTGAAACTATACAACTTTTAACAAATACCAAGGTATAATTATAGAAATAAAAGTGTTTTAATTAGTCAATAATATGCCTTAATCAAATCTATCTAACTTTCATGTAATACTAGACATCTAGACAAGTACATCTCCTTTCACCAGTACAACATCATTTAATGCATATCACAAAACTTGCGAACATGCAACATTTATATGATTCAAGTACTTGAAAATAAATTATATGATACACTCACTCAAATTACAACTAAAAGTAAGTTATATAACACAACTTGACAACAACATTTATATGGACTTCCAGTTTGATAGACTTGTGTATTTGTCATATCCAATGTCGTCGATGTATAGCTAGAAAATATTATAAGTTAGATATTAAAATATAAAATTCATCAATTCAACTATCTTTTGTTATATCTCTACTAAAATATAAATCATAAAAGAATCAACAAAAGGAAATAATTATTCAGATTTTTGAAAAGTCTATGCAATAATACCTTAGCGTAAAGAAATGTTAACTCATACTAACTTTTGTAATTACGTTCTCTATTTTTTTTTCTTATTAAGTTGAGTGTCTAAACATTATTAATAGATTAACTTTGGTTCTTAGTCATAAATCATCAACATAGATTTGTTTTCTTCATTGGTATTTCAAAAACTTCATTTATAGAATTAACTACTTTGGTAGAGATAAATACATGCATTATATATATAAAATAAAGAATATATTTAGTTTTTTTTTAAATGTTTGTAGTGTTAATTTTATTATACAACTATTCCCTTTTTGTATCTTTATGCATGCACATGTTGCGAGTCACATAGGGGTGCATTTTGGACCACATACATGCATTCATTTTCTTCCACTAGTGTTTTGCTAAACCAAATTATTCCTTTCTTACGTTGAATGAGTGATTGGGTTGAAATGGAGTGAAATTAGGAAATAGAGTGGGAAAGAAGTTTTCTATTTTATTATTTGGATATTCATAAAAATAAAAAACATATTTCAATACCTTCAAGGAAAATGTGATATTTTGTAATATTTATCAATTATAATACTTCCTTATATCGTATAGTTATTGTATTTAAACATTGTATATGTATCATTTGATGATATATATTTGTTATCATTAAACCACTTCCTCTAATATAATCTAATGGGTTTTATTTCGTCTAGTTTCAACAATAACATATTTAAATAGTTTCAAAATATAATTTAACTTTTGTTATGTATAAATTATTTTATTCCTCAACCATAACAATCCTGAAATAAAATAAGAGTTGACAATAAAAAAGAACATTCAACTTGTTGCCTAATTTGTGCAGTGTTAACAAACTCACTCATTGAAATAATTAATATTCAATTCATTGATAAAACAACCTATAGGTTTATAATACTTTTGAATCTAATACATTAAATATTTCAAAATATATTTAATAAATTAATTGATGGTTGACAAAACGCTTAATCTTTTAACCAGAGAATATATTAAATGATGATGACATGATGAAACTACCAAAATTAATTTTATTTTTCGGGAGAACAAAAACAAAATCCTATTAATATGATTAGAAAATTCAATTATTTAATTAGTATTTAGCTCAATATTTAATTAATTAGATAAAAAAATTATTTTTAAGTATAATCTCGAATTCAATTTTTTTAAATATATTTTAATAAAAAAGCAAAAAAAGTATTCCTAACTTAATTGAAATTCTTGAAGAAGTTAATAAGCAGGAAAAGTAGGATTAAAATATTGACTCCAGAAGGAATCCAACCAATCCAAAACTGTGGTTGTTAAGACTTTATTAGCTTCACCATCAATCCTCGCAATTTTGGCAACTTAATATGTATCCATTGCATTAATTAGAGTCTCTGTCGACAATACGTTGACGTATTACAAAGTAACATTATTCTTTCGCCCAGATATTTTTTTTAAAATATTAGGAAACAATTACAATTATTTAATGTGATTAGATAAAAAATAAATTAGATGATACCAAAAAATCATCTTATATTTCTGCTGTTTTCAGAACTAATATAATTTTCAAATTGGAATATTTTAAAATAAAATAAGTTATGTGAAAAAATACATGAATTAATTGTGTGTACTGTCCTAAGTATTATTCTATTTCAGTTTATGTGTTTTGTTTTTGTCCTGTGTAATCTGGTAAACTATAGAACATATCTTGTGACAGTAATTTAATACAATATCACAAAATAATTACATAAATACCAAAGAAAATAAATTTGGTTGGTGGGTGCAAACAGAGGAATCAACTTTCTACAGTGTATTAATACCATATAAATAATTTTAAATTAAATATGGTTTAACTTAAAGAGGAAAAATAAATTAAAAATGCAGGTAATTAATTCATCGTTCCTAAGTTTAATTCTGTGAGTTGTTTCCTTTTTTTGTTCCAAATATTTTTTTTTAAATATATTTGTCAAGGTATATGTGGCGTCGGTTAGGTAGTCAAAATTTGCGAATAACAATAAATTGTGTAATAAATATGTAATAAATGAATAATCACACTTTCAAAACCTTATCTTATTTTAACACTTTATTTTTGTATAAATGTACCTAGATTATGACTCAATTTTTTTTACTACGAATACACTTTCAAATCTTATCTTATTCATAACACTTAAGTTTTTGTATAAATGGACCCAGATTATGACTCAATTTTTTGACTACGTTATGCTTAATTATCTAATTGTTTTCCTAATGCATATTACTTGTAGGTATTCAAACCGTTGTTGGCCGATATCATCTCGATTTAGAAAAGATACATTTGCTTTCGAAATATTTCTTGAGAAGGATAAGGATCATTGTTATATTCTGACTTTTGAGTTAACTTCATTTCATATTCTATAAGTATGTTGGCCAATTGCGTATGGACCACGAGAGCAGTTTAGTTGTCAAGATCAGCGTACTCAAGTATTTGGTGAATCCTGTCTTAAGCTTTGTGTTCAATGGGTTCTAAAGTGGGTGGTCATTGTCTAAGGAATTGTCTAAGGATATGGATAATGAGCTTCACCTAGACTTACTGAGAAAATATCGATCAGTATAAAATTTTCATTAATTGATAATTAATCTGAATAATAATAATTATTGACGAATAATTAATAAGAATAATAGTCATTGATTGAAAATTAATAGAAACAATGTCATTTATTGATAATTAATGAATCAGACTTAATGGTAAATTTATTATATTATTTATAAATATATGTCTAAATGGGAGGTCAAAAAATTAATTCTTATTACTAATTTTTATTACAAGATTATTACGTAAAGTTAGTGACTTGTCCATTCGATCTTCAAGACAACTTAGAGTAGGAGACCTCAACCCCTTACCCAAAACAAAAGCCAAAAATAATCTTTCACTACACACGGTGTAATAGTTGGTAGATCCACATGATTTGCACTTATTGGATAGAATTGTTGTTATAGAAAATATACAAGCCTAGTTGATTGCAAAACCATGTATTGCATATCTAGAGCATTTTAATTTCAGGATGTTGAACACCCGAAAGTATCATTAAGTAGTGTTGAGTGTATATGTAATATCCTTTCTCAGAATATCACTTGAATTTTTTTTCAAAATTTTCATTTACTAAAGAAATGAACATTTGGTACCATCACTAATAAGTGAATTCAAAATCTTATTATAAACATTATTTCAAAAACCAAAACTAAAAAGTTGTTCAAAATACAACTTAAAAATATCATTATTCCATAATACAATTTAAAATCACAAGTTTTCTAGTACGACTCCTTACTCTAAACTACTTTAGCATCATTCATTTGTAACAATGTCTGCTTTCGTATAACAACATGAGTTATATGATCATCTCATAAACACAAACAAGCAAGGGTGAGTTAACCACAATCATGAATAATATACAAAAACTATATCACTTACCAACGTCATTCAATCAAACATTTCAATCCATAAAATCAAAACACACACTCATGAAAATCATCAAGTCATATTACCCCCACATAATACCCATAACAATACACATTTTCCCTACGTAATCCTCTTAAAAATTAGTTTTACTTCCAAAATTAAAAGAGATTAGCCGATGAAACTACCAAAATTAGTTTTACTTCTCGAAAAAGAAAATCCTCTTAATACCATTACAAAGTTCAATCATTTATAAACAGTGTCGAAAATTTGGACCAATTTCAGTAGAATCTATCACTCAATTTTTCTGAATATATTTTAGTAAATAACAATAAAAAGCATTCCTATGTCAATTGAAATTCTCTTGAAGAATGAAAAGCAAAATCAGACTAAAATATTGACTCTATAAGCAATCCAACAAATCCAAAACTATGGTTGTTAGAATGACCATTATTAGCTTAACTGTCGATGCGACAAGACAATATTGGCCACTCAATATGTATTATGTCCTCTTCAAATGCATTATAATCTATGTTGACACATACAGCCAGATAGTCACATTATTCTTTCACTATATAACTTTGAAAAGATGTGACAAGACAGATACTATTTAGTTAATCATTTTAAAATAAAAAATAAGCTGATACTTTTATATTTAACTTTATTGTTTCCAACATTATTTTTATATTTAAGAATAATATATTTTTCAATTTAGAATGTTTTAAAATAAAATATGTAATGTACTATATATGTCGAAGCACGTCTCAGACTCGACTTTCATGGTATAATTTTACATTATGACGATGATCAATAAAGACCCATATCTGAAAATTAATAATAAAATTAACTTATTTTAAAATTATAATTAAGGTATAATTAACTTATCAGTTAATAAAAATTAATTAAAATAATTAATTACATGGATCACACTTATTATATAAAACTTATAAATAATAATATAAATAATATAATATCAAGTATATTAATTACGTTGATTAACTATAGTGCTTATTTCCTTAAGTTGTGTAAAATATTTGTGTTCATAATTTTAAGAATACATTTCAAGATCTAATTTTAAGTAGAACATTTCACATATAACAACTAGGTCATCTTCGGGTGAAGTAAGGAAGTTGAGATTTATGAAGCTTTCTTTGAAGCGGGAGGAATCATTGACAGTGGACACCTAGTGCTTGATCGGATCAAAAAGCCTTACAATAAGAGAGGAATGTAAATGACAAATTAAGAATTTGAAAACTTGACCATTCGCAAATGCTTACGATGAACTTGATGTGGATGCAAGGAATGTGAACGAGATTAGGGATTTAGTGACCAGCGAACTAGAGGACAGTGACAAGTGAACTCGACAACAATGACTGACGAACTCGACATGGATAGTTTGTTGACCGCAAATGATGAACGAGAAAAGAGAGGATGCAGAGAAGAAATTAGGGATTGTAAAGAGTGAAGATGTGATTGCATAAGAAATGTAAAAATAAAGAGATATTATGATCGATTCTTTAAAACCAATCATAAATATTTTTAACAAAATTTTGAGTTTGTCAGTGTGTATCATGTATTATGACAAGTGTTAAGTTATTATAACTGGTTTCCAATATTACTATAATAAATTTTATTTTTATTACGAAAATGTCACTAGTCAACCTAGTATGACAAATGAATTTCAATCAACCTATTATGACTAAGTGAATTTCACTCCTTAGATAGTGATAAAATCTTATTTTTCTACCTGTGAACTAAAGCATAGATTCAAACAATATATATTTCTTTTGAGTTTATAATTCTTTTGTATCCAACAACGTATTATATTAAAATTATGATATTATTGATATTAATAAATGCATCGGATTTTTTTTCGTTATAATAGTTTTTAAGCAAAGTGTTTTTACAAATTCTTAAAAAAAAAAATCAATCAATAATTAACACATTTTAGTTTTTTTTTTTTAAATGAAGGTTCTCATTAACTAATGCAATCAGGGTGTAAAATTTATATGGTTAAAACATTACCATATACGATAAAATATTTAAATTTTATACTTACTTAAAATTTTAATTAGTTATTTATATAAACATTATATTTTCTCAGAAAAGTTTTTATAAAAGATTATGTTGATAAGAATGCATATGAAATCGAATATACTAATATGTTCATATAAATTTTGCGTCATATATGATATTAGAACACAACATCCAAGATAAATATCAGAGTCACATGTTTAAGTCTGGCTGGGTTGAATTATAGGCTATGTACACCACATAATTTGTGAATATGTGTCTGACATAGGTATTCATATTTAATACTTTATTAATATTTATTAATAAAATACTCAATCATCAAATAATAATATTTTTACGATGATAATAAATTATAATTTTTTATTCTAACAATGTTTAATATATTTAATTTTAATTTTAATTCACTTGATAGTAATCTTATATTTATTCTGTTTTAAAAAATTGTATACTCTTCTCAATATACAAACATGACATCATGTCCTGATACTTTTATAATAAATTACAGATAATAGATTACAGTTTCAAAATAAAATACAAATAATAGATTCTAAGTGTTTCCAAACTGAAATTTTAATGCCTCGTCGTAGCCACTGAATCTCTGCAAAGAGGGCAAGTGGTAGAGATACTGTTGAAAGCAACCCATGTGTAGAAGCAGCCTCTGTGAAAGGCATGCTCGCACCGCAGAGTTACAATCTCTTCTTCTCTTTCTCCCATTTTGCAGAGACACACGGCGCAATCTTCCTCCTCCGGTGAGACGGAGGAGGTCGACACGTGACGGCACGTGATGGAGTTATCTCTGAAGAGGGTGCACGACAAGGGACGGTAGAAGTGGAGGAAAATAGAATGTAATGTCGATTTGAGAAGGGTGTGAGGAAGAAGAAAGAGGTCCGTGAGCATTATGAAGGAATGGGAACTGGAAATGAAGTTGATTGCTAAGGCTAGTCTGATTAGAGGGCTCATGGTTCAAGTTCTGGTTGGATTTGATGAAATGATGGAATAGTTGGATGGATTTATCAGTACCAGACAAGGAAAAGTTTGGTCAGAATTGCTAGTGTTGATTGTGACTTATTGGTGTGGGAAAAAGACTTGCTCCTAATTTGGAGCTTTTTATAAGACAAATATAACCGATTTTTATGCTAAAAATATGCTAGAGTTTTTACATTCACACATGAACAATAGTTAAGACTTTGTTGCACTCTTATTAGGTTTAAGATATTATAATGGTATCATTTTAATTTTAAAACTTTTAGTTGTGTTATTTTATATATAACTATTGATTTATACTTTGTAACTTTATATTAATGTAAATATTCAAAAATATCATTTTTATAACTAGTAACAAACTTTTAATGTATTCATTTTATTATTATTTTATTATTTAAACAAATTCTTTCTAAAATAAATAGTAATTATATTCATATAATTTCTATTACAACATTATGCAATTAATGAAAAAACATTATTTTTTGTAATAATTGTACATATCTAATCCAACAAATATGTTAAATAACATAGTCTAGGAGAGAACATGAAATATATTTTGAGATATATTTTTTGGTGTAAGTATTTATTTATTAATAATATATATCAACAAATCTCAATAGGTTAAATATGTCATGATATTCCTTAATATTCTATATTTACATAATAACCACATGAAATCAGACTCAATTGTCACACGAAATGGAGTTCAAGTGTGTGACAATATTTCGTAATTAAATGCAAACGCTAATCCAACAGAACAAACAACAACACAAGCACTACGATAAGGAGCACACAACCACATGTGTCACAAAGCCTTTTGCAACTTCCATTACTTCAAACATAACACCTCACATTTAGAGCTTCTAGGAGCTTTACACACTTTTAGACAATGGATGGAATTGACCAACCTCTTGAATCCACCCAACAACATATTTTTGGAATTATATTTTTGTGGAAATGCAACTTTCACATAGTCCATAAAGAATTCAAGTGATGTTTATCAACAAAGTCCGACATGTTATAATACAGAGCTCGACCTGTTATGAAACATAGCACGACATATGTATTGAAATAGAACTCGGCCAGTTAAGAAATAGAGTTCAACCTGTTATGATACAGAGTCCGACCTATTATGAAACATAACTCGACCAGTTATGACACAGAGCTCAACCAGCGTCGTTATTGTGGTATATAACTCGACACATTTTACAACCCAATTTCTAATGCTTATTCTGATTAGATTTCACAAATTTTACAACCTATTATGAAGAACAAGGGCTCGATGATGGGAGTGAAAGAAAATGTAGTAGGGACCCTCGATAACAAGATCCTTCAACATGAACAAGTCATCCCAACAACTTGATATCACGGTAGGGTCACGCCACGACAGCGTGAAGGCAAGGCAATGACAACATCACTAGATTTGTTATGTTGGATGGAGCTTTCAAGTTGGAAATTGGAAAGGAAAGTGCAAATTGAAATTGTGCGAGGGAAATCCAAATGTAAATTTGATTTCATTAAACAAGCTACTTATGAATATATCATCCAATAAATTAAGTCAACAATTTCACATACAATCTTACCAAGAAATATATTTGTCTATAAATTAAGTGAATATATTCGTCGATAAATCTGTTGATAAACACAACTTATTGACGGACACTTTCGTCCATAAATCAAACAAAAGTATTTGTCGATGAATCTGTTAGTAATTAATATTTATCAACAAATTTCATGTTGTCAATACAAATTTGTTGGTAATTTGTTTTTTTCTTGTAGTGCATTGATATGAACTTTCCAATTTTTAACTACAATGTCTAGGGTTATTTAATTAGTAATATTTCTACAATATCTAATAGTCTTCCATCTCACATCACTTATGAAAGGCCAAAGACAATTTAAATATTTGTTCTTCTTTCTATCCTTTAAGGTGCGTTTTAAGAAAATATGATGAAACACATGTTTTAAAGAGAACAATATTTTGGATGAAGTGTTATTGACCTTAACGATTTGCCATAATGGATGTCATAGTTTTGTCTTTAAAATGAGTTTCGGAAAATGAAAGAAGTACTTAAAATTCTTTAAATTTTAACTTCTAAATGATGTGAGCCTATAGAGTGCGATAGAAACAACTAATTTTACTTGTTATTTTTCTTTTTAAATGAGTTTGGTTTATTTTATATATTTTTTCTATTTATTTTTTAATAATATTCTATATGATGAAAGATGATCGGTATATTATACAGTGCAGTGAAATATGAGCCTATATAATGATGGCTAAAAAAAAGGAAAAAAAGAAATCACCACAAAAACTAATTCCAAATATTACGAAATTAAAAAGAAAAAGTTCAGATTTACAGTGCAAGTTTAGGCTTACACTCAGAGGAAACAAATCTAATCGTTTCTACCGTGTCGCATACAGGCCTTTAATTAAACCATAATTGACCGTTTTCACTTATGACTCAACGAAGCCACCATCTGTCGCCCTCAGTTGTGTTTACAGAGCAAAATTGAAACCACAGAACTTCAGCTCCAACCTCATTGAGGGTTCTTCTTGGCCTAATCGGTTCTCTGCAAAGAGGGCAAGATGGGTTTTTGAGAGCAGCCCATGCATCCAAGCAATTTCTGTGAAAGAAATGTTCACACCTAAGAACTCTAATCTCTTCACCGTCTCCAATTTTGCACAGACAAACAGCACAATCAGCATCTTCCTCTGTGCCAGGGTTGTGTGCATAGTGGCATATGCTCTGCTCTTCTCCAATCATTGCAATTTGAGAATCATGGAGCTTATAGAATGGGTAAAAGAGAAGGAAATCAAACACCCATTTCATATGAGAGTAGAATTCAGCCAAGTATTTCACCAACATGCTGAAAGGTTTTGGTAGCGAAAATTGGGAATCTGTTTTCGTGACTCAGGTTTTGCTGAGAAAACGATTAAACCTTTTGGATATTTATATACTTTTAAACATTGTGTATGGACGTCGAAACTTGACTTTATAAGGATATTATCACACGTTTTTATATTAATTTGATATATAATATAAAAAAATGGTTATAAAAGTATAAATTTTTATATACTTTTAAAACAAAATAAAAAGTAAAAAATTATAATATCAAATGAATATTAAAAATTTTATGTGTGTGGAAAAATAATTTTTCGTTCTATTTTTTTTTACTTTGGGTCCACAATTTATTGTTTGAAAGGATTATTTCTTATGTTTTGATCTATATTCATATTTAACGATTCTTATGCCAATATTCTGTCATGCTTGGTATAATTTGTTTTAAAAATATTTTTTTTTATTAAATTTAAATACTTTTGTTATCTTATTTTTTAGTAAGATTGTTTTATCTTTTATTAAATTAAATATTTTTTTCAAATATAATACGACTATAAAATTTATAAACCGTATAATCCCCAAATTTAATTTTTTTATTTATAAATATAAATTTTTATATTATTGAAAAAAAGATAGTTATGAATTAATGTGTACCGGATTTTAGTAGACAAAAATATCATTATATATCATGGATTCTAAGTTTTAAGGTTAAGAGTATTTTAATAAAAAAAAAAACCCCAACCCCTTACTCACCTCTCTGGTTCCTCTCAATCCTTTCTCTTTCATCTCTCTCACTCCAATCTTTTCTCTGTCATCCCTACTGTCCAATTGAAAAAAATCAGAAACACTTGCCTTTAAACAATTTGTCTTTGTAAAGAATTGAGTCATTGACATATTCACCTTCAGGCAAAGGTTCATTCAAGATCTCTTCAATTTCACCATCTTCACTAACCTCTATAATTTCATCATCTGCATACGTTGAATCATCATCTCTAAAAAACCCTCCAGGCCAATTACCAATTCTTTCGGATGTCATTATGCTTGTGAAAATTAGATAAAATTATATACCACAAAAATTATAAAATGAAAAATTCATTATAAAGTCATTTTTTGTAAGAAATTGTTTATCAACGAGTGTTTCTGATTTTTTTCAGGCCAATTACCAATTCCTTTGATGTCATTATGCTTGTGAAAATTAGATAAAATTAGATAAGACAAAAATTATAAAATAAAAACTCATTATAAAATCATTTTTTGTAAGAAATTGTTTAACCGCGAGTATTTCTGATTTTTCCCAGATCAATTATCAATTCCTTTATGCTTGTGAAAATTGGATAAAATTAGATAAAACAAAAATTATAAGATGAAAACTCATTATAAAATCATTTTTTTGTAAGATTGTTTAACGACAAGTGTTTCTGAATTTTTCAATTGGGGCTAGAGTAGGGATGACAGAGAAAAGATTGGAGTGAGAAAGATGAGAGAGAAAGGGTTGAGAGGGATGTGAGAGGTAAGGAAGGGTTTGGGGGTTTCTTTTTTTTAAACTTAAAACTTAGAATCCATAATATATAAGGATATTTTTGTCTACTAAAACCCGGTATACATGTCTAAAATGTACCAACTGAAAAACAGGCGTAAGCGCATTAGCAAACCCTATATGTGTGTGTTTTTATTGTGTCATAGTTTTGACTTTAAAGTCGTTTAAAAGCTATTGTAAATTGTAGGTTTAATACCTATTTTGGTCCCTACTTTTATGGGTTTGGTTCAAAATGATCATACCTTTCAAAAAAGTTCAGTAAGACCCCATAATTTGTTAAAAATGTTTCAGTCTGGTCCTTTTTCGCTCACACCGTTAAAAATCTAACGGTGCAAATGCCACCGTAGAGCAACCTTATTGAGTTGTCATGTTTGATGAATACGTGGATGTTACACTGTGTAAATATTAAAAAAAATTTAAAACTTCATCTTCCACCTTCACTGTGAATTTAGGTTTTTTCCCACGTGACATTAGAGGTCGTCGTCTCCTTCTTCCTCCCCCTCTCCCTCTCCTCCCCACAATAAAAAGCAAGGGTTACATAACTGTTGCTTGCAAGTCCTACTAACATGGAATTAGCATGCAAGTCCTACTAACATGGAATTAAACCGTCGCTTGCTCTTTCTACCTTTTTCTTGGTTTTAAGCTGTTACAGCTTTTTTGTTGAAGCTTGAATTTGTGAACAGGTAGCTTTGGCAATTTTGAGTTCACCTGTACATTGTTATTTTTTCAATTTTGAGTTCACCTGTACATTTGGGTTTATTAAAGTACATTCCATGAATGAGTCCACACATCAAAAGAAACTGCACTAATTACTGAGACATTAAAAGCACGATGAAAAATGTTAAGAAATCGAGACCCTAGAAATCGAATCAGCGATGCATCTTCTTCGGCGAGGTTTCGGTTCAAATAAAGCTTATTCTCCATTTTTCAGCGAAGACTGAGTTTCTGGGATTTGGGGTTCACAAAGTTTCTGAGTTTTTGGGATTTGGGGTTTCCAGAGAATCTGTGCACAAAGAGATTAGGGCGTGTGAGAGTGAAAAATAAGAGGGTTTTGCTTTGATATTTGTATCCCTCTTCATCGGAGTCGGAGTGGAACTGGAGGTGGGAGCCGGCAGAATCAGAGTGGGAGGGAGAGGCGTGCTTGGGAAGGTGGTGGAGGTGGAAGCTGATGTGTCATTTTAATTTTTTTTTTAATATTTACATAGTATAACATCCACGTATTCATCAAACTTGACAACTCAATAAGGTTGCGCCACGGTGGCATTTGCACCGTTAGATTTTTAACGCCGTGAGCGAAAAGGACCAGACTGAACATTTTTTAACAAATTACGGTAGGGACCAAAATAGGTATTAAACCTAAATTGTAAAACGTTGAAAATGATCCCTGCTAAATTTAATGAAGATGTAGGTAGATAGGTTAAACAATATCCAACTATATAACACGAACAATTATTAAATAGTAAGAAAATTATTCTTATAATGTAAATTTATGATAACTGAAAAATTAAAATATTGATAATCTTACATTTATCTCTATTTATCACATCACATTTCAAATACAATTTGTAATATTAAATAAAGTTTATTTATTTTCATTCATCTATATATTTTGTAAATGATTCTCCCGGCGAACAATGACAAGCATACGATAACAACAAACACCGACCACGTTTTATTTGTGAGATATCACGAAACACAAAAAGCGTGTATTTAAATTAAGTTGTGACATTTAAATGCATGTAAAATGGGATTGAATTTGATTATTTGCAAACGTTCTAATTTGATCCCTATTAGAAAGAAATTGTGAACCGCGCCAAATGTTTATATGTTCCTTTGAAATAAATAGTCAAATGGGTGAAAAGAGAAAAGAGACCAATAGGAATATAAAAATTTCCTATATCTACCGTTTTATTGGAGAAAAGTTTAGAAAATCTTAAATGGATTATAGATATGATCTAGTGTATAAGTGGAATGATCTTTATTTTTATAAAATTGATTTAGACTTAAAATGTTATTATTTGAATATAATTTCAAAGTCAAATTATTAATAATTTATTTTAATAAAAAATTAAATTTATTATGTCATTTGTTATTCCATTTTTTTCAATTTTTATGTTTAATGAATGTGAGAAACAAATCTCATCTTATTTAATCTTATTTTATTATTCTGATTCTTTTAAAAATAAGTTAAACTTAAATTAATTTAATAGAAATAGAGAAGAACAAATTGTAGTTTTTGAGAGACTCCGTAACTATTTTTAAATAACTCACATGATCATTATTAGATCAAATTAGTTTGTCACTTTAACTAAGAAGAATAATAAACAATTTTAGGATAATGAAAAATAATAAGAAAATAAATTTATTTTTTAATTAAGATAATTCTTTTTCAAGAATTTTTATTTATTTTCATTCAATCAATACTTTAGTGATGAGTTTACTCCTAGTATTTTAACCTTTCTTTTAGATAGGATAACTATAATTATCTATAAGTATAAGTAAATATATGATGTTTTTATAGAAAATTTAGTGATAGCCTCTGATATGGATGAAAGATATCTAATGGTTAGATTTTCGATGCAAAGTGATAATAATCTAAGTTAATAGGAGTGGAGAGAAAGTATACTTATAAAGACTGTCTAACGCTTAAATCAATAAAAGTGAATGGATAATATGGTAATAATGATAATAATAAAAAATAGTATTTAAGTAATGAAGAGTGAATGAGTCTTCATTTTTTACTTCCTGAGGTATAAGTGATGACATACCCCTAGTTAAGGCTAAGTACAATCAAGAAGAGTTAGAGTCAGCTAAGCCCAAACTCTTTTAATCATGGGTCATCAATAAGTTTTATTTCTTTAGATCTTGTATTTTGGGTCTAGTAGTATGGAGTTTTCCTCTGGATCTTGTATAATGAGTTAAGTATTCTATGTTAAATTACATTAAATGCATGTACGATAAAGTGTTTCGATGCTTGTATACCTTGTTCTTAATATTTGTGCAAATCATAAAAGTAAAATGATTTGATCAGAATCACTTCACACAAGATAAAGACATTGAGAAATATGAAGAACATTTTGAGAATGTTTCTCTTAAAGACTTTTGCTGTAACACATCGTGCAAGCTACGTTTTGGTAAAAGTTATGACAAATCATTGTACCTTTGTAAAGTAAACTTGAGTTTGGCTTCTCACCTAAAAAGGCTACCAACTCTACATGAAGTGGATATTCTCTATCTAATAGACATATCTCAATGAAAGCTATAAATAGATGGACGCATGAAGAGAAGACAAGAAGAATACAAAGAGAACTTTTTAATGCTCATACAAGCTTGTTATTACTCTTTCATATACCATCTAAAGCTAAATTTCTACGACAAAGAACTTTGGAAGTTCTCAAATTTCATTGTATGGATTTTATCCTCTTTCTGAGAGTTACCAATTTGTATTTATACTCATAACTTTAACTGTGTTGGATATTCTGAAGAGAATAAAACACTTAGTGTTTAGCTCAGTTGAGTTAAACATTCTAGATAGTGTCTAGGATTGATATTATAAATGGTTAAAATACTTATATATTGGGAATTATGCGAATACTCATTGTAAACCTAAGAGGAAAAACTTGTGTAATCTTCTTAAATACTAGTGGAATCCCTTAAGAGTTCTTAAGAGAGAACTAGACCTATGAAACTCTCCCCAACCTTCTCCAACTTGTCGTTCCTCAACATTTCTTTAAACCTCAACCTTCACAAAATGACTGATCAACTGAACAATTCTATATATAAGTTAGTTAATGGAATATCTCTTATTAATAAAATAAGTTATATTTTATACAAGTGCTTAGTGAACACCCTGAGTGTAGACATCATTAGATATTTGATTTGTATGATAATCTTGTATATTTTTAAATAAATAATAAAAATATTATGTTGTTTAATTAGTGAGAACTTAGTATGGTGAGTAAAGATCTCGTATATATGTCTATTTGTTGTGAAAAACAAAATAAAATAATAATTGATTTAAGTTAAATATGTATCAAGTGTGTAATAGGCGAAATAAGACACTTAAATACATGTTAAATGGACATGTAACCAGGGTATTGAGCTTGGCTTTGTAGTAGAATGTTGTGTGTTTATCAGTGTGAATGGTGTGTCCATGTTTGAACTCAGACGAGACCAAAGAGGGTTTTATATTTTTTTTCTGCTACACTTAATTTAATGTTTTTTTTTTCTATACATTTTGGTTTTTCGTGGGTTGGGTCACGAAGCCCAAATAACGCGAGTAGAGTTGGGGTAGAGGGCTGGCGAGGCATTTCTTCTCTTCTCTTCCACTCTCATTGTTCTCTTCTCTTCTTCCCTTCTATTTTCTTGTTCGTTCATAAACCTAGGAGGATTAGGGGAATTCAATGCTTGAGTTGTAATGAGCAAAACCATGGGGAACAAGAACGCATCCAGTGCCAAATTTCTCATGAGAGATTTGTGGAGAGACCGTGTTTTAGGAACTCATCATGGTAGGCGTGGGGATGCGATTCTAGAAGAGCGAGAGAGATTCGTCGGCGTTCTCGGGTTATTGGGCAAACATGGGAGAAAATCTAATTAGGGACGAAGCGAGGACGAATGAGAAAGAGAGATCGCGGAGAACGTGAGTTTTGTGCACGAGCAGTACGAGATTAGGATTGAGGGTTGAGGGTTTAATTGTGACAATGTATCGAACCAGATATGGAGAGCTAACCTAGTTCAATTTCATGATTATAATGTTCATTCTGTTATGTACTTGGAATCAAATTGATGCCTGTTCACGCCGCCTTCATTGGTCCTCGTTTCTCTCTAGTGCTAATGTCAAATTGCGATAATCAATTCTTAATTGGTGAATTTGAATGGTTGTCGTGTCTGTAATGTGAAATTAGTTGAGGTTCAATGTATACATGGACATATCATTATTTCTGGTTTAGGGTATATAGCGGGTGGCCGCCATGTTCGTTTCCCTTGCTTAGGCTAGTGAATTGAAACTGGTTATCAGTGCATTGTATTTTTGGCCTTTTGGTTGGTTGAGTGCATTTCTTTTGTGTAAATGTTGTTTTGGTCTTGTCAATGCTTGGTCCAGATTCTAATTTGGTTTTATTGGTTAGAAACTATCCTTATTGCTTGAAGCCAATTTATGTAGTGGTCTCTGTTACTTGAATTAAATTTCTAGAAACTATATGTGTGAGTGAAAATTGGTCATATAAGCTATCATTCTTTTTGCTTATGGAGTTAACTGATTCTGGTTGCTATAAGAGTCTGTTGGTATAAGCTAGACATTCCCAATTGCTAGGGTGCTTTAATTGCTAGAATACCATGCATCTTGCTGTTCACATATCTGTTTTCCTTTGTTGGAATAAAATGCTGTTGAATGAATGTATGAATTCAACATGTTAAGTAATGATCATTCTTTAATTTTGAGTGGTGTATCATTCAAAAAATGAGCCCTTTCTCTTATATCTTTAGGTTATGGGGTGCAATATTTTATTTTGAATATTTTTCGGCCATTGAAGTTTTTGCTTTAAAATGAAAACGCTGGTGCATTATTCTAAAACCACTGACGCTGAAAATCTCTGATTTAATGCATTCAAATTGTCCTTGTGTTGCTGCCAGGCCTACTTTTGCTCTTTGCAGTGCATTTTTTTATTGTTCGGTCTCGAGATTATTTTTATGTGGTGTAACCATGACACATTCATCCTATAATTTATGGGCTATTATTTTTGGTTGGCTTCTAAGCGGTGCTGCAATATAGTTCTCCTTGGTTTTTCCCATACATTTGGGTAAGCAGTTTTTGACAAGTCACATTGCCTTAGTTTGTTACATTACATATACATCATTGATTTCTTCCTGTGATGTTTAGTGCCTTATTGGTCAATTTGGAATGACGTGTCGATGCGTTAACATTAATGTTTTGCATGCAGTTTTCATATAAAAGCCTTGCTGTCTTGCACTGTTTTTGCTGTAAACTCTGCACTAAAAGTCTTGCTGTCTTGTACTTTTTGGCTACGATTTCTGTATTAAATCCTTGATGATTATTGGCTGGTTGAGCTACTCTGCGTGTGCGTGGTATTTTATAAAGTTATTATGTTTTCAAGCATGTTTCCGTGAATCCATGACCTTGACGCTGTGAGCATTGTATTGGACACTAGATAAAATTGTATGACTGTTTGAGTTGTTAATATAGTTAATCGCTTTGGTCAGGGGTGTTATGGGTGAAAAGGTTAGGTGAAAGTTGTTTGTGCAAGGTTTTATTTGTGTTAATAGAATGGATTGGGGTGCGGGATATCAAAGTCATGAGATACCTTGAGAGTTGTTATTGGTACCTTCTAGGTATGGAATGGTCTTGGTTTTGATTTGTAATACCTAGTGAGCCATAGGGTTCTCTTTCGGCTATGCCATGTAGGAAAGAGATCCTCGTTATGTGATGTAGGAACATGAGTTCAAGGGTTCTCTTTCAATTATGTGATGTAGGAAAAATATTTTCTTTGGTCGTGCGATATGGGAAGACGATGGATTCAAGTGTTGTATCCTTTCCAACTGTGTTTCACATTGATTCTGGCGTCTTGCTGAAGATAATGCTCGGTGTGTGATTTGTCGACATTTTCATTCATAAGTCTTTGAAGAGCAGAGAAATAGGTCCTTTAGTTGCAAGGACGGGACGACTTAACCACTCGGTTTTGGATGAGTGTGTTTTGAAAGAGTTAAAGGGTAGACCATTGAGAGGCTGTTAATTGTGATTAGGAGAGAGTTGTTAGTTATGATTGATTGATTGAATGTGCCTTGCTTTATTTAAAAGTTATAAAAGCACAACACCTTTACCTTCACATTAGGTGTTTTATCTACACACAGAAACATAAAAAAAATAATCAGATCATGTGATAATGATCACTAATCAACAAAAACTCATATTAATGACTTAAACAATACATGCAACAAAAATATTATATACAAGAACAAAATAGATTGGACCAAGAAAAAAGAGACAAAAAAGTTGATCTACATTAATGAAGATACTGATAGGTTTTAAATTAAAGAATTCGTCGTGATGATGATTATTCGTATGATTTTGAACCCTCAATCAAAAGAATAATATGTGAGAAAGAGAAGAAAGAAGTAAGAAAAATTTAAGAAGGTAATTTATGGAAAGATAATGTGTTTTAGAATAATGAAACTAATTTATAACAAAATTATTTATATTAAATTATTTTAATATTAAAATAATCTAATATTATTATTCTTAAACCAATGTCAAATCTAAAATATTTTTTTTTAATTCTTTACAAACAAAACTGTTGTTTTTCTTTTAACATTGTTTAAATTTTCTATTGGACAAACTTATTAAATATTAATTGTTTGAGTTTATTATGCATTTGAGCATGTTTTATAAACATTTATACATTTGCATTGTTTAATTTGTTTACAAAATGAAAAACCTGTTACCAGTTGGGCCTGTCTGTTTGGTAAAACTTTGTGGTGTGTCATGACATAATTAAAATGACGTTTTATATATATAAAAAAAAGAGTAAACAAACGATGACAATTTTTACCTTCAACTGTCGGTCATATTCGAACAAAAACAACGACGTCCAATCCACAATCGTCATTTGAATTTTTTTAAAATTTTTATAAGATAGTTGTCGTTAAAGATTAAAAAATTATATCAATTTATTTTTAAAATATAAAAAATGAAAATGTATCAATTTCAAAACATAAACTAATTTTAACTTTACACCAAAATTAAAAACATATAATAAAAAAAAGTATTACCCTCACCTTATAAATATAATACCTCTGATCTATACAGTAACCCTGTAATAAGTCATAAGCCACACAAAAGATGCAGAGATTGAGATTGAAAAGTAGGAAGACCCTACAAGGGTGGCAACATCTGAATCCAGCCTAATACTTCCAACATGGTCTTACTTCTTCTGACAGGTCAAAAGATCGAGAAAAGGGAAGTTACGGGACACGTTGACTTTCCTCCTCAGAGTCATGTACTTGCATGCTAACTTCCGAATCTCATAAAGAAACACTAAATTGAAGATTTTGTCTCCAACACTTTCTGCCACAAACTCTTCACTTGCTACTGCTCATCATCAACTGACTCAGTTCATGCAAATTAGATAAGTCAACCAATCCTAAACCACATGTCATAATCTCTCTATGTTATCTAATTCACCTAAGAATGCTATCCAAGAGACTTCTCTTCTCCATACATGAATTTCTGTGATACCATGAAATCAACAATGCAGTTAAGTTAAACTAAGTTTGTACCAAATATTATTGTATATTAAAAGAAAGAAATAGAAACAATACGAGAGGAAAATAACTAAATGCACAATTAAGAGTAAGTAAAATTAGTTATATAAATAGAATAATGGTATCATGACAAACTTTTATATTCACTTGACACACAGAATATAAGAATAAAATGGTTATAAAAATATAAACTTTTATATTTTTTTAAGAAATAAAAATAATAAAAAGTAAAAAATATAGTATTAAAATGAATGTAAAAAATTAAATAAAAAAGACACCTAATCAATCCTATATTTAAAAAATAAAAACACCTTTTGTCGTTTATTTTGTATGTTAATTAAATGTGTTTTTGACTTTTATGAGGAAGGTTAATTTCGATTTTCATTCTATAAAGTTTTTTTAAGTTCGTCTAAAATTTAAAGTCAATCATTTTTACCCTTACTATTATAAATGTGTTGAACAGCATGCAATAGAACATGTTAGTGTTGTGATATAATATTAAATATGATATATAAAAAAAAACTCAATATCTGCAAAAGATATGTGACTTATCTATATTAAAATAAATATTGGGAACTAAAGATGAATTGAAATTTGAAAAAAAAGACATATTTTATCATGGCTAAAACTAAACTTCACATATTTTTAAGGACTAAAAGTAATGTTTAAAATTCTATAAAAATGAAATAGAAAGTCTGTTTAATAAATAAAATAAAAAATTCGATAATTTTACCAAATTAAAAGAACATTAAGCTCTATGTGATATTAAAAAGTATAAGTACGCAATGGCTGGGTCACTTATACTTCTGCAACGCAAGTTTATTAATATTATTAAATTAATTAAATTGTTCATTGTAAAGTTTAACTTACCATTAGATCGACTTAGATGCGTTAAAATGAGTTCAAATATATCATTCAATCTAATTCAGTGTAGTTTCAATTTATTGGACTAGAAAAATACAATTTTTTCTTAATGCAGATTAAACTGAATTTGACTTAATGTATATGTTAATCGAATTAGATATAAATTGAAGATTGTTGATATAGATCATTACCGACAATTTTTTTATCATTTTTTATTATAATTTTTTGATAGAAAAATTATTTAATTCAGATAGATGAATAATTTATTGTAATAAAGATTAAAAATGAATTGAGAGAAAAAAATATTTTAAGTAAATTAACCCATCAACGTGGAATTAGTTTAATGGGATTATAGTCGTTCACTAAATAGTCAATTTCACATCCTAACTCATATGTTTTCGTCCTTTTTTGTTTTACTTTTCATATATATATATATATATATATATATATATATATATATATATATATATATATATATATAATAATTTATTACAGCTCCAAAGTATCATTTTCCCCCATAAATCTTGGAAAAAAAGTATTATTTCGTGAAACTGGTTTAAAGAAATTAGAGAAAGCGTGAAAATAAAAAGGTTAAAACATCTGTACATTGTGTTACTAGTAAGAGAGAGAGAAAATGATAGAAAAGCCATGTTACCACTGATATAAATAATCTTGTTCAGTCATCCTCGCGACAAAGACAATAATAAATCGAAACAACATATGATGAAAAGGTCTGGTGTAAAATCAATGTCAGTAACTATAGGAATCACTAGTTATTCTTGTACAAACACAGCACCTACACTAGCACACAACATCTATAATAACGACATATAATTGTTATCACATGCTAGTGTTTGCATGGATAAAATTGAATATCTGCTGCACCGAACTGGCTATATCTTCTGCGGTGAACCTTGAATCACTAGCCACCTACATACACATACACAGACATTAGCCGAATCAAGTTAACACAAGGATCTTAAACTAATTCATAGATCTTAAAGTAAATATAAGGTGATCCATGTGTACCTTCACATTGAATGAATAAAGAACTGTTTGTTCAATGGTGGTGATGTTGGTGTGAAGGATTATCAGTTGCAGATCTTCGAGTGCAGCAATGGTTTTGATCAACTGTCCTGGCCTCCTCCTTGATAGGATTTTGATCATGGCATCAAATCCTAGAAGCTTGACTTCAACATCAGCCAAACATGACTTGCTCTCTGCTGTTTCTTCACGAAGTCCACTCTCCAACTCCACCAGCTTCATCTGCTCATTCGGAATTGCCAATGGTGGAAAGAAAGGAGGTTGTTGTTGTTGTTGTGCAATGGAGGGTTCCCCAACTTGTCTTGCTTGAGCTTCTCCCAGTAGCCTCCTCCTCTTTTGTGACTCCAAACACTGAAGAAGTTGTTCCAATTCCCTCACAAACTCTATAGCTCCCCCAATTATAGAAGCTTGATCACCCTACATAACAAATAATTTAGTTTCAAAACTGCATCATGTGCTGTTTTCTAGCTAGAACTATGATTTCAATGGAATGAATGTAATATTTTATTACCCTTTGAACATATGAACCAGGCATGAGTGATCTGAGAACACGAAGATGCTCATTCATTTGCTTCCTACGATTCCTTTCAACTGCTATGTGGGTCATGCGCTGGCTCTCAACTTCCTCACTTGTCTTAACAGTTCTCGGTCTCTTCCTCTTGTTCTTGTTTTCCTGCACTCCTGCATTCTTCTGAGTCTCTTCCTGACCGAGAAACCGAATCTGCACGGAATTGTTGTCATCAGAAAGCCGAGTCTCTTCATCTTCTCTCATCATCATTCCCTCTTCACCAACCCTTGACTTCTCCTCCACATCCACCAACTTGAACCTCTCATCGTGATTTTCTGCTTCACCATCAGGCTCCTCGTTCACCATCAGAGTCTGCTCTTCCTCCATCTTGTCGTGTAACACCGGAAACTTGAGAAAGTAAACTGGATCTAACCCAGATTCTTCGCAGCTTTTTGTTTGATTCAAAGCCAACTTAGGTCCAAAATCCGCAAACTGCATCACGTCTGCAAAACTCAATTTATCATAGGATATTGTGCCAGTGCTAGGACCACCGTAAAAGCCATGTGGTGGTGGTGGTGGTGTTTGAGGCATGTAATCCACCATTGACCCACTGTTGTTTTCATCACCAGAAGCTTGGAACTTCATGAGCTGCTGTTGATGGTGATTTGGTGGATAAAGGTGGTGTTGGTCGTGGTCTAGAGAGTAGTCAAGTGTGTTGAAGCTTGGAGGCATGGATACCGGTGCCTGCAGTAATGGAGATTCAGCAAAATTGGAGCAAAACAACATATTGTGATGATAAGAGAGGGTGAAAAGATCTGACATGAAAAGCTTTAATGGAGCCAAAAACATAAAAAAGCCACAGAAGATCTATAAATATATATATGTCTGTACCGAATAGTTGTGATCTTTCTCCATTCTTATTAGCTTATAAAGAAGATGACTTTAATCGAGAGAAACCCTAATTGACCTTACTTCATGTTAAGACAAAACCCCACAACGAAGTTTCTCCAGGGCCCTCCACCTGCATCATTTGCCATAAGTATTGTCATATATGTATTTTGTTAAAAATATTATTTTATTTTCTCTTTCTATTTTAATTTTCAAATTCTCCATTTCCTGAATCTATACTTCCAATTTAAAAGAACCTTTTTCTTTTCCTTTTTTCATGGAAATATTTGGAATCAAAAATATAAATTAAAACAAGGTGACGATTTTCTAATACTTAAGCATATTTCAACTCTTTGGAATTATATTTGTCTTTTGATGTTAAAAATGATTTTAATAATCGTACAAGTCTAAAAACTAAATAATCTAGCTGTAGTTTACGTCAAACATGTAACAAGATGCTTAATAATAAAAGGAAAATTATACAGATATACCTTTCAATCTTGTTAATAAAATACAAATATTTTAACTTTCTACTTGATTTATCACAATTATATTATATTTTAAAATAAAAATACTCTTTTATCGGTGCTGAATAAATGTAGAAGAAAAAAAACTGCGATATTTGTGTATGATCGATCATAATAAAATAGAAAACTATATTTTATTTTGTAAATAACCTATAAAGAATAGTAGCTTACCACTTTGTTTACAAAATAATTTGCATCGAGATCAGGGAAGTATTTACATTACATGCGATTATTTGTGCTCAAAATCTCTGACCATACTTATTAACATTACTTGTTTATAAATTTATTTTATTAAGAATAAACTAAATCATTTTCTTAAAAATGACGAGTCTAAAAAAGTTAGGTATATAAAAACAAACTTGAGAAACTAAAACAATGTTAAGTAAACTTATGGAATAGGTTAAAATAAAAACTAGAAACAGAAAACAAATAAAATTAAGAGATAAATTATTATTATTATTATGTGATTGAAATACTTCCCTTTTTGGCAATACCAATATAAACAATGATCTTGAAGATAATTTGAATCTAGCATGTGACATGAACAAGTACAAGTAACAAAAACACCATATATATATATATATTAGAAATTATTTGATGCAATTGAAGAATAATTAACTAAATGAAAGGCATAAATGACATAAAATTGTGAGCTAGGAAACCTGTTTAGAGTGAGGGAATGAAGACAATGGAGTCAGAAAGAGGTGTGTAATGTGTCCCACCAGTTAGACCAGCAGAAGAGGACGAAGGGAAAACGAAATGAGTACGTTGTTTTTGAAGATGATATTTTGTGTATATATATATATAAAAGGTGTGGGGCCGCTGAGGGGTGCGTTTGACTTGTTGAAGGTCACAGAAAAGGACAGAGAGAGAGCCTAAGTGAGATTAATTTGCACCTCACAGATTCACCACCTTTTATTAATGTTTCTCACAAGCCACCAACGCTCTCTTTTACTTTGCCGCCTTCCTTCATGAGCTAACTATGAACTTCTATACTTTTTTATATCTACGCTTTCATCTTTCAATCTTTCAACCACTCACTTTATACGACAAATACTATTCTTCTTCTTCTTCTTTTTTCTTCTTCAAAAATTATAGATATGTTTTTATTTTTTTATTTTATTCATCTCGATATATTTTATATTTTATATTTTATACTTTAAAATAAAAATGTTTTTTTTTCTTTTTTTTTGTGTTGAATATCACCCTTTTTTTCTTTTGTGGTTTGGGTTTTGAGGATGAGGTGGTGTATGACTCACATGGTCGCATGGAGATTTTCTCCAAAATAGACAGGCATTCGTGTTTATTTTTCTTAACAGGAGAAGGTCTTATAAAGTAAGTGTGCACACGAGGTTTTAAAAACAAAATTTAATTATTTAAGAAAAATGAAGCTTCAATTTGGTTTATTTAATTCATTTTTAAACTAATTTTTTTCGTTTTATCAATTTTTTGATATTTTAACTTTATCAATATTTAATAACTATCGTAGTTCCTGATAGTATAAAAAAATGTGCTTGTAATTTGTGAAATTCAATAATTCTAAACTATTATATTTTCAAAATTTAATAAATAGAAATTTCGTTACTTATTCACTATTACAAAAAAAATAACCTTTAAATTCAATTTGTTAGTTCTCCATAAAATTAATCTTCGTATTTTCAAAACCAGTGCATATATATTATATATATATATATATATATATATATATATATATATATATATATATATATATTACATCATGAATATAAGAAAAGTTTATAATTACGCATTACATAGAATCAACGTACAAGTGATTCAAGTTATTTCTCTAGCAGAACTATTAGTTAATGTAATGAATAATCAAATCGTAAAACAAGAAAGGAAAACCAAATACTAAAGGAAATAGCTTCGGAGCAAAATTACTTCACTAAATTACCGAATCAACTTCAAAATATTAACATAGTCAAATGTTATTTGTTAATAGAGAAAGTTAAATCCATAACTTCTATCTCTCAAATGTTAGTAAATATCTAGAGTTTCTTTGAAGTCTTTTTCAATTTTTACTACTAAATCAATTTTATAAAACTTATTAATTAAGTTAATATTAGTATAGTATTAACTTTGTTCAATGTTGAATAATGCTACTAAAATCTACTTAACCAACTTTAATACAATAAAATAAAGTTATTTTTTTAACATTTACATTTATTTGTATGTGTACAAATTTGTATATTTTGCTAATAACAAATAAGAATTATAAATTATTTTTAATCTAAACGTTCTGATTTAAATATGAAAATTTTTCTCAATCATAATTTTTCTCAATCATAATTTTTCTCTTACTTTTTAATAAATGTTTTCACACTCATTTCCTTTCAAAACACTCATCTCCACACTTATCTTCTTCCTCTACACATATCTTCTATATTCATATTTTTCTCGTCTTCATTCGTACTCATCTCTTTGTCAATGATTTTATCCACACTAATTTTTTTCATCCACTACAATTGTTTGTCACAAGTTAAATTAATATATTTTATTTAGCATTTGGCTAAACTGATGCTAAATTAAATAAAAATGCAGCATTGTTGACCAAGTTCATACTAATCTCCTTTAATTAAACATTTAATTTAAAATTTAGTGATAAATTAGTGTCAATTTAGTCAATGTTACTTAGAGTCAATTTTTAAATTTTGACACTAATTATTTAGAGTCTATAGTTTGAGTCACATATACACTTGGTAACGCAAAGCTATCACTGTTAACGTCAACTTTTACCTATTAGTGTTGGTGAAAATTTGATGCTAAATCTATATTTTTCTTGTAGTGAATTGAGAATCATATCTTTTCACCTACTTTCTAGTAATTCTAGTAAATCTAAGTGAGTATAAATATAGAAAATCAAGTATTGAAAAAAAAAAATCTAGATGTATTCACAGTAAGAAAATTTAATAAAAGTGGGAACTGCTTTGGATTTGTTAGGGGGAAAGATGTTGTTGAACTTGAGTCAGAGCTTGATTATATCTTAATTGTTAAGAGGAATCTTCATGTAAATTGATAAAGAGATCGAAGATTTGAAATAACCAACAAAACATCAAAATCCAACAAACAACAAAGGTAAACAAGACAAAAGAGTGAAAGAGAATAGAAAAAACAAAGTACACTTATGCATAAGTAGTAGGTGAAACAAATAGGGATGAAAACTTGTAAGGCAAATGGTTGGGCTAAAGAACCATGGTTGAGGAAGTAGAAAATGGATGAACACTACCATAAAAGATACTATTTATGTCTGATACTTTTTGTTTTTTTTATGTCTGATAACTTTTTGTTTTTATATGTCCGTTAATAATCTAACATTTATGCAAGTGACGTATATTTACATCAAAAAAATTCTAGACGGAAGTTTACATTAGACCTTATAATACTTCATAAATTTATGATGGGCTTATAATATTTGACGTATATTTTTTAAAAAATAAATAATTTTTTAAAGATATGAGATTGTTTACCTCGTCCTAGTGCTTTATAATCTCTTCTTTTTTTCTTATATAATGTTCTAAAGCTATGAGTATTCGCGAGATAACATTTATTGTACTTAATACCTTACTTCTTTCTCAACCAAAAAATATATATATATATAAAATCTTCAAAAACTAAAAATGTCCACATTTTCAAACAAACAAACAATCTTTCATCGAGAACTATGTGATCCTTAATTTTTCATTATGAATGGAGATACGTAAAAGCAAGGTTAGTCCTTATCGGGTTCGCTTCCCAAAAATTCAAATCATTTTCAAAATTTTCTTAAAGAACCATGTAACCCTGATTTCTTATTTTGAATGAGAATATATAGGAACAAGGTCAATCTTTATCGAGCACAAAAAACTAAATCTATCTTTTGTTTCTTTAGAGTTTTATTTTTCGGAGATAATTAAACATTTTGAAAACCACATCACCTTTGCATATTTAAGTAAGTTTGCGTATTTAAGTAAGGGTACTGCCTTCAGGCAGACACGGTAAGGTACTAATACCTTTTCTACAAGTAATGGACTCTCGAACCTAGAATTCGGTTTTCGCCGACCATGTCTTTCTTTAGAGTTTTGTCATAGTTTTCCAAATTAAACTATGGTAACGACTCTAAAATTTCTCTTTTTAAACCTAACTTTTTTTGGTTCGTCGTTTAGTCGTGATTTTAGTTGCGATAGTAGTGATTTTTTTCCCAAAATCTTGGTAAATTTATACTAGATTATCATCATACATTCACAGTTAACAATTATAACTCAAATTTTTTTGAAAAATTGCACCATACAAGTTAAAAATAATAAAGTCGTGTAAGAATTCTAGGAACAAAAATAATTACATTGAACCCTAAATCCTAAAAATAATGACGTTGAAGTTGCCATATGTAAGCACGATTTGAGTTCAAATTCAATTGTACTAAAGTCCTCACATGAAAGGACGACTAGTTCAAATTCAATTGTACTAAAGTTGTTACATGAAAGAAAGACTTTAACTCAAAATCATTTTAAGTGAAGTCAACATACCAATGCACGACTTCAGTTCAACTTTAGTTTTTGGCATAAGCACCACACTTAATTACAACTTCAGTTTAAATTATTTTCAAAGAAGTTGTCACACCCAATAACAACTTTAGTTCAACTTAGTTTTTGACAAAAGTTGCCACATCCATAACAACTTTAGTTGAAATTATTTTTAAAAAAGTTGTCACGTCCAATGATGTCTTTAGTTGAAATTATTTTCAAAGAAATCACCACACCCAATAATGACTTTAATGTGATCTTTTTTTTGAAGAAATTACTAATATCTAGTTCAACTTAGCTTTGGAAGCTGGTGGTGACGACTTCACCTTAACTAAAAATTTAATTACATGATTAAGTAAATATAATTTGATGGAAGTCACCTTTGACTCCTACAATTTTATATTAATGAAAAAGTTTTCTGCTGATTTCACGACTTTATTTTTAAGAGTCACAACTCATTCTTAATTTTCACGATTTTTTTAAACGAAATTGTGGATACGAGGCACAACTTAGCCCTTAGATAATTTTTTAAAAAAGAACCTAAGTAATATGAAAAGCAAATTAACCATGGTAAAAGAAACCTAGTTATAATGAAATATGATAGGTTAACAATTTTTTTTGAAAATAGCTTATGTGTTACTGTTTTACTATTTTATTATTTTATTGTTCCGTATATTTAAAATAAATGACGAATTATCACACGTACTATTATAAAAAAGTTATAAAAAAAAAACATTTTTCAGTTATAATATATACCGACTGATGAGTTATTTAGACACATGATAAAGCTGTGGTTTCAAGTCAAAAGAAAGGATTGGGAGTGAGACATTAGATAAAAGCACTGTAATGGTATTATTTGGTCGTTCATTTATCCGAATGCCCCCAAATACAAAGGAAGAAAATAAGCTTGAAAGTAAATACCTTAATATACTGTGAGTCATGCAGATATTAATGACCATGCAGATGATATACAAGAAGTAGAGTGCACCTCAAGTAGTGGAAAGTGCACTGTGAATAGAAAATCTTCTATACAAGTTTCAGAAAAGGATATATAGAAGTCCATAAATAAGAACATGAAATGATACTACTATCTACCACTACTGGTACAGATTACTCGAAGAGGATTACTTCCACGTAAAAGCACTAATCCTAATAAAGTTGTGTGGATAAGAGAACGAAAGCGCGATATATAAGAGAGAGACCGGTGATGTGAAGCCTAGATAGAGGGATATATACAGTGTTTTGTGGGGGTGAAAAATCAAAATTTTGGTGTATGGGGTTGTTTGAAACGATGAATGGATGCAGAAAGTGTCGTGGGATTATGAAGTTGTGTTGTCATGTGAATTTTCCTCGCAAGCCCATGGGTTTGATGATCTGAAAGGAGCAGAGCAAAGTTTCGTCGACGCACATGAGGGCGCCGGCGTTGTTGAACTCGCCGCAATAGTTGGGGGCTGAAAAAATGGTGACGAGCTGCCTGTCGGCGAAGAATTGGTAACCGTCTTCGACCACTTGGTGGGCCCTGCAAATGAGATCGAGATCGTGTTTCTTCAAGAACTCGGCAACCTTATCAGGGCCGAAGGTGTAAGAGACGCCCCTGTCGTTCTCGCCCCAGCCTCGTATGTCGGAGTCAGGATCGGCCCAAAGGAGGTCACACAAGAGACCCTGGTCGGGGACGTCGACAGGCCTTTCTATGGCTTTGATTTGGTCGAGGCTGTCCATGTCCGGGGAAAGGCCGCCGTGCATGCAGAGGATCTTGTCGTCGATGACTGCGGCAACGGGGAGACAGTTGAAGCAGTCTGTGAATATCTTCCAGAGGCGAACGCTGAATCTGCGCTTGCACTCGTCGTAGAAGCCATAGATTCTATTAATAGAGGCACACTCGTGGTTTCCTCGGAGAAGGAAGAAGTTCTCTGGGAATTTGATCTTGTAGGCCAGGAGCAGGCATATTGTCTCCACGCTCTGTTTTCCTCTGTCCACGTAGTCTCCCAGGAATAGATAATTCGAATCCGGCGGAAACCCACCGTACTCGAACAGTCGCAACAGGTCTGGATACTGCCCGTGTATGTCCCCTGAAACAATCAATCAACCAAAAACTCCGTATGATAATCTATTTGAGTCTATTGAGGAAGAGATTCACATAAATACACGATACTAATAAGATATGGACTCACCACAGACGTTTATGGGAGCCTCCAATTCCAGAAGGTTTGGCTGGCTTAGTAACAGATCTTTGGCCGTGCTGCAAAGGTTCCGAATTTCTGACTCCACCAGTTGAATCCGTTTCCCCCTGTTCTTCCTTACTTCCAAAAGCCTCTCTATAAAACCATCCAATCCTTCCATTACCCTCCGATTCTCTTCTCTTCTATTCTATTCTATTCTTTTGTAAGCTTTCTCTTCCCAGGCTCAAACTCATGAATGCCAAAAATATGTTCTTTCACGCCCTCCCACTCATATTGAGCAAACAAATATTCCCAAAACAAACCAATTTTTAGGACAGATATATTTGGGCTCTGGGGAACCACATTTTTCTTTTATCAATTTGACTAATTTCTATGGCTCACAAACTTAGGAGCTAATGGAATGGAGAACAGGCATCCACCCACTCGCTAAAATTAGAAAGCGGGAATCACTTTCTTTTATAGCCTTATTTAGTTAGTTAGTTGGAATACCAAGACAAAAATATTATTAATGTGATAGCAATTTCTTTAGTGTATGGTCCAAATATATTATTTTTCTAACCATATATATATATACATTATTTTCTCAACAAGTTTTTTGTTGTATTATATATAATATTGCATATATATCTTCCTTTGTTTGATGGGCAAGGATACGAGGATTGATGCATGAAGATGGAGGCTATCTTTGTCTTCCAAGAAGTCGATGATATTGTGAAGATTGACTTCCAAGAACGTGTCCAAGAATGCTTCGGAGGATCAACTATAGACATACAAGCAAAAAGTTGGACTACAAAGCATGAGTTTTGCTGCATCAATGTGTCTCCATGAATATTTTTAAGAAGATTTCGATGGCCACTACTGCAAAACAAATATGGGATATGTTACAACAAACGTATGGGAATGCAGGAAAAACCAAGAAGGTACATTTGCAATCCCTATGGAGTGGATAAGAGGAAAATTCAGTGCTACAATTGTAATAAATGGGGCCACTATTCGTATGAGTGTTGGCAAGATAGTGGAAACAAAAAAGGAAAGAAGAATGAAGAAGCAAATCTGGTGTAGGAGGAAGATGGGTCTGATTCAGACCAAGTCTTGTTGGTGACAACCACAACCAACGATGCAAACTGCAGATCCTGGGATTTAGATACAGTATGCTGAAACCACATGACTGAGAATAGGAACTGGCTGGTTCATCTCAATCTGTGTGTAAAGAATAACGTGAAATTCACAGCTAATAGCACAATTGTGGCTGAAGGCATAGGCAAGGTGTTGATCAAAAGAAATGATGGAATTCATGAGTGATGTGTTGTGTGTTCTTACCATGAAGAACAATCTACTAACCTTGGGACATTTTCTGAAAAAGGGCTACACAGTGAACATGTAGGAGAATTGATGGTAGGCTCCTCCTCCAAGTTATATGACTTAAGACTCAAGAGAGGTGGTGAGCCTAAGGATGATATGGTGCATGGAAGCAATGACGGTGGTGGGTATATTTGGCTTGGTTTTGGTGAGCTTATATGGTGATGAGATGTTGTTTGGGTGCTCTCAATGGAGGTTAAGTCAACTCTTAAACATAGATGGCTAGAGGAAATTTAGAAGGGGTGTTATAGACTTCAATGAGTAATATGACACAAAATTGACAGAATAACTTTACTTAATTAAAAGGTAAATTTACATGGAAGAGAAACTTCTATTTATAAGCTTAGTTAACCCTAAAGGTGTTTCTAAATTGTAGAAGCTAAACCTTAATACTCTAACTTAGAGACGAAAGTAAAAATCATTTCCGTTAAGAGGAGAACACATTACCATTACTCATAAAATATTTTTTCTATTGTACAAGTCTCATCAAATAAAACTAAGTTCCCTCCTTGAGTAATGTAATATAGAGGTTAACCTAAGTCAATCTTGTAATATCTCCTTTTATGATGTCACGTGTAATTAATTAACTTAAGAAAAACTGACTTTTGGTACCATCACGAAATAGTGAAAAATTAAAAATTTATTTCATTATTGAGAAAATAATTAGAATCATGTGGAAAATAATAATTAAGTCAATATACAAGTACCAGTTATTGTGTATTATCTTGTATTATTTTTTGTTAGCTTACCCTTACATATTATGGTTGTGGTTTTCGCTGATCGTTTGATATTGTTGGTGTTGTGTAGATGAGGTTACGCGTGGGAAAATAATATGAGAATTTTCGACATGTTCAGATTTTTTTTAACATCTTATTCAGATATTCATCCCCAATCCATAAAGTCAACCACATTCACGTCACATAAAAAATACATTACCACAAACACTCATGGTTTATCCCTCATACCCTACCATACCACCTGGTCATAAAAATTGGTACTTGAACCATCCTCTTCTCTCATCGCACGACCGAAGAGGACCTATTTCCTGCATCGCATAGCCAAAAGATTCATTGCCGCATTTACTAGATACGGCAAATCGAACCCACAACATCATGTCTTAACCTCACACAGATACAACAACCGACACACAATACAATTATGTCCAAACATCACACAACCAACTACATAACTCGACAAAGAAACAAAATAACACGACCAACAACACCTACGACTCAACAATCATAACAAACGGCTCGACCAAACACACACAACTCGATAATCGACCAAGCACAATAATAGCATGACATCATACAAAATCAACACGACAACAAACCCAAACAACATATGATCGAATCCGTTTTGGGAACTAAACAGAGATCCATGAAGGAAACATCAACTTAAACTAAAACTAAGAGATTGAAAAAAGAAGACTTTCCAACTTATTCTTGCTTACCCTTAAGCCTTGTTTCTTTAAATTATTTTATTTTATCCAAAGTTTAGATGAAGCAAAGCCAATTTATCATATATCTAAGTTTAATTGATTTGCTCCGCCGAAAAGTCGTAATCATAAAACCATCTTTTATAATGGTATATATGAAAAGTAAATTTAAATACAATTCAAATTTCTTGGAATAAACATGTAGCGTCCAATGCACATTATTACATATAAAGAAACAAGTAATTTCTCCAAAATTACGTTTCTGAATTATATCCAATTTAGTTTTAACTTACAAAAGAAGTGTATTCACTTTTTCTTCTCATTGTCGTTACAACTTTCTCTCGTTTTCCCTAAATTCTCCATTCCTTTAATCTTTGAGTATTCCTCGTCAAGCAACATAACTAAAGTTTGATTAGAAGAAAATGTACTGTGATAAAAGTTGAAAACGGCCGCCTTTTACTTCGTGAAACACCATTGAAATAAAACAAAATTACAATGTGTAAATTGAAGCAAATATCATCATCTAATTATCGGATTGAAATTAGTCATATACTCTATCTTCTATATACTAAATGAACCTCTACAAGTGAAGTAACTGTATTGCACTATCTTGTGATCTTGTCAGCCATGAAACAAGATTCACCTGGGTCACTTATTCCCATTTCATTGCCTTCAGTCGTTGATCTGCTCCTCCTCAAGCAGCATGATGGACATTTATAGCGCTTTAGGGTGTCAGCCTTTGCAGGGTTAATCATAACGCACCTCCCATGGTACCACCACTCACATATATCACACCCGATCCAAAGTTCATCTCCATTGTATTTTCCACCACAGCTTCCACAAAATATTTTAATAGGCTCACCTTTCATCGTGGCTCCCTGTGATTTTGTTTGTCAAAACAAAACAAAACCTTTCATCACATTCATATGCTTATTTTCATTATCACTATGGAACTTTACCATTACAGAACCAATACCTAACCAGCCAAAAGAAACAATAATCACTAGAAAAAAAGAAAGGAAATCACTAACATCGATGCTTACATCAGATTTGCTTCCGCTATCCATTGTCAGCTTCTCCTTAATTGGTTTATTGCCAGTAGCAACTTGAAAAACAGTGGAAAGAGCATTGATCAAACCAAATAGGCGTTTTCTGCCATAAAAAGTCCAGGAAAACATCAATAAACTATATGACAAATTACAGGAGACAGTAAGAAAAAATGTTACAATAAAGAAATCCAACACAAATCTTATATGTCGACTTCTTTTCCAATTGGCAATTGTAGAATGTTCTAGTTAAAGGAAAAACCTATAGTTGCTAATCCAAGATGCTAAAGCTAAAATCTCACTAGGATATAACACAAACCCAAATCTCACTAGAATATGTCAAAACACAAATCTTACTAAGATAAGCTATAACCGGAGAAATGGTATGTTCAACAAACACAATCTCACTAAGATAAGCTATAACCCATGGCTCTGATACCATTTTAAGAAATGAACTTTAAGCTTAATTCAACTCCACAAAATTGGCTTATAAGGTGAGGTTGACATATATACTTCAAATTGGCCCTATCTAGTCGATGTGGGACTTTCAACACACTACCCTCATACCAAGGTATATACATATTGTGTATGGGACTAGACATTAATAGGTGGTCTGATAGTGGCCCAATAGCGGGTGTAATGATATGTTCAACAAACACAAATCTTGCTAGGATAGGCTTTAACCCATGACTCTAATACTATGTTAAATATAGTAAAAATTATGTATGAGATTAATCTCCCTTGTGTTAAATATACACATAGGGTACTCTATTTATAATAGATGAAATATAGGCTAAGTCTAAACTACAAATAAGAAATAATAACAAACTAAATAAAGATAAAAGATGAAGTTAAGATAAAGATAATATATCTAACAATATTAAAGCCAAAGTCACAAGTTTGATTACCAATGGAGAAATTATTTAGGAAACGATTTTGTAAATTATATCAATTACACTGTAGAATAGTCTAGATGAGTTAAGTTACAATCAAAAATTTCAATTCCTAGTAAGACACTTGCTGAAGAGGAGATTGTTAGAAGGAACATCAATTATCTCATAATGTAGGCCAAGTAGACTAGGTCCTAATCTAATTGTGACACTTGGATTACTATACCTTTAGGTAAAAGAGTTGTGTCATGACTATCAATTATAGTTTTTTGCCTAGTAGTGAGTACTTGATCCACCAATCGGTACCAGAGCAAAGGTCATGAGTTCAATTTCCAATAAGACAATTGTTTAGAGGGAGATTATTACACAAGTTATAATCGACGAGTTTTATTCCTATATGCACAATTGCTAAGAGGGAGATGGCTGCAAGGTGCATCCATAGTTCCATAGCATAGGCTAGGTAGGTTGTAAGTTTTAACCTAGTCATAAACACTCCATCCAATAATCCCATAATCCCAACCGTGTTATAATAGTACAGTAGTTTGCAAAGCAGCTACAGTATCCCAAATAACATTGCCAATCACCCAATATATCAAAGATAGAAGAGTTAACATATCTAATTTATGTGGCACACTTGCGAATGCTCGATAATTAAAAGTATTCAAGATTCAAGAAATGCATAACTAACAACCACCACCATAGTTATTGTTACTAAGCAAAAATAATACACAAAAACTTAATTGAAACACAAGAAATTCTCACTTAACTGAGTACAAGTAACAGCCTAGATACTGAAAACAGAGTCATCCATATTCACAACCCGTCAATAAGATAAGACGCATAAAATAGCAAAGATCCTGCCACACCACAGAAAATGGAAAGCATGACAAAAGATGGATTGGCAAAAGACCCAAATAGCATCTAGTCAGTATAATAGGGATGTTGCATTTGATTTAAGGTTTTTTATGCAATCTAAATGCCCACTTTGCCTATACATCTTTTCTAGAGACCATCGAGCATAATCCTTGTTAAGAATTACAGCAAAATAAGGAACTCCCATATAATAGTAACCCAAAACAAAACCAAATTAATCTAGGGCTGAAAGCAATCTCCATGGTCTGAAACATACACAATTTCTTGACTCTTTAACATAATGTTTTAGATGAGGGTCCGGCAAAAACTCCAGTTATAACCAAAACTTCTACATTAAACAAGGTGCAAATGGACGTCTCTGATAAAAATACACAGCCACAGTGAACTGGGATTATTACATATGCATCTCTTCAATGTTAGATCATACCTTTCGTTGTGGTTAAGCCGAGTTCCAAGGTAAAAGGCCACTGCAAGCAGCCATGAATCACTATGCACAGCAACCAGAGAAAGCCAGTCCTTGCGGCTCAGGTCGTCCCTGGCAAAATTGATTCCAAGAGCTGGCTCAGGGAGCTCCGGTGGAACTTCCTCCGATGGAAGAGCTACCTCCCAGGCCCCGTTTGGATGTCCATAGAGGCACAAGTTATCCTTCCCTTAAGGAAACACAATGGAAACTTCAAAGTTAATGGAAGAACACACCACATTATTCAATAATTACAAAACCACATATATTAACAATCTCAATCTAACTGAAAATTAAAACCAGAAAAATGAACATCGATGTTACCCTCTGCTACCAGACCCAAATGCCACACAGCAAACTCAGTACTATTATTTGACTTTCTTACGCTAACTAAACAGCACATGAACCATGCAAAAGCTCACCTTTTCCCCATTACTATCTACCCATTTAGTTTCTTTCTCAATCTGTGTCATAAAAACTCTACCTTGTTCACTCCAACAAGCATGCAGAACAATTCGCACACCCCACAGTTTGTTTTTTCAACAAATTCGCAAAACATAACGAAATACCAACAAAAAAACAAAAACAAACAAATACAATATCCAATTTTCTTTTTTGAGGTAACAGAAACCAGAGTACAAAATTAAAGGCGAAAGGATCAGAAAATACCCTTTACCTGGATCACAGAGTCCGTAAAATTCATCAACGTCTAAGAAAAGAAAAAAGGCAAGGGTGAAAAAAGAAAAGAGAGAACGAAAAAAAAGAAAAAGAAAAAGAAAGCGGCATTGGAAAGAGAAGAGTAGTACCGCGAGTGAGTGCGCGAATAATAGCGTTTCTTCGGGCTCTAAAATCCTTGAAGATTTCTTCAACTGTGCGGGGCTTGGAAGCCATGCAGCTGGAGGGTAGGGATCAAAACAGCGTTAAGAGAATGAAAACAAAAATACAGAGCAGAAGAATGTGTATTAATCTATTATAATTGAGATATGATTTAACTTAATTTTATATTATATTTTGTTATTATTATTGAAAATAAATTAAAATTCCATTTAATTCTCTTTTACTCATGTTATTAATTTGAAATATTATCGACGTAAATAGATAATGATACTTTGATAATATTTTTTTAATAATATTTTAACATCTAAATTATTATATAATTAATTTAAAATTATTTTAAATAATCAATAATAATAATTATAAACACGAATGATAAAATCATACTTATTATTCATTATAGATATATGTTAAAAACACATATGCTAAAAACACGGTGTTTTATCTTTATACATTTCAAATATGATTCAATATTTAAGGACTTCAATTTGACTTACCGATTTAATTTAAATTTAAATAATAACAAAATTATAATGTAAGAAAATAGTTGCAATAAAAAATTATGAATCTTAAAAAAAGCAATTACACCTAATAAATTGTGCCAAAGATGGTTTGACAAGCAACAGGTATATAATATTAACAGGAAATAAATTAGAGTAATTTAAAAAAGAGGGTGTTATAAGTAAATTCCCGAATTCAAAATTAGTTTCAAATAATGTGGGGTTGAAATAATAAAATAGATTTGTCACTTTAAAATTAGATTCAAGTAATATATGTCAAATTTTTGGATAATTGTAGTTATCCAGGTTTCCAGAGTAATGGTGCGGATTACATTAAGATATGTACGACATACTTAGGTACAAATAATGAGTCAATTAGAATTTTTTCACTGGAGATAAATTATTGGAAAAATAAACATTAAACACGATAAAATAACATGAAACAAACTACTTGGTATCTATTTAATTTGATAAAATTTTTATTTAAGTTTCAATTTTCTTTTAAATAATTCAATTGGATTTTTTTTCTATTATATTATATTGTTTTTGTATATGTCATGACAGTTAATAATATTTTTAATATTTTGTTTCTAATTAAATTTTTTTGTTACGTATTATATTATGATCGTACCTTCTCAAAAAGAAATCTAGGTGTTACTATTACGTGTTAGTGTTAATATCACGTAATAATATCTCGTATTTAATTGAGTTTCAAATTTTTTTAGAATGAAGAAATGTTGTTGATGAGTGTATATTTATATTGTCATTTAGTTTTTAATATTGGATTCTTAATTAATATTTGTATTTTAACTAAGATTTGTTAAAATTGGGTTTATTTAGCATGAGATACAAAAACATGTTAAAAATGACTTTTTAATTGTATAAATGTTCTTTGGATATTTTGAGGTGCGTTAGTGGACCTGCATCTAAGTTGAGCTCATTGAGGTGTGAAAATAAAGTGGATAAAGTGTCATGGTGTCACGCCCCATTAATTATTCTGCTTAGTCACCTCTCTGCTTCCATTAATGCACCGTGACACGCACACCCCTTCATTAAAACGCACTTACTCACACTGCATGCAGACTGCCAAGTGTCAATTTGGAACATTCTAAAACGGTAGTGGAATCCAAGTGGCAGCAGACGAATGGACGTTTGTCCTACGTGGGAAGAGAAATTATTTTCTCTGAAAAACTCTTCCCATTCTTCTGCACACTTAATCTTCTTCCTCAAACTCTTGCTTTCCAAATTCTCTACCTTCTCTCTAGAGACCTTTCTTCTTCTCTCTTCTGTAACTCACCATTCTGCACTCCGATCACGTTTCAGAGCCGTGAGGACGATCACTGCACCAAGAGCTCCAGATTGAACCGAACAACTTACAGTTCTGGTAAGTTTTATTTGGACGCTCGTTTCTGGAAGTTCCTGCAAACCATATTCCGTTGCATGAAATGGTGTGGACTAAGTCCTTTCATTTTCTTTGGTTAGTTTAGTTGGAAAGCTTAAGTGAAACGTTGAGAGAGTCTCGGTTAGACGAATCAAGATCCACTCATTTTAGGACGTTCACTACAATCCGGGTAAGGGAAGCTTATTAGATTTAATTCATGTGATGTCTGTACTGCATGCGCGTTAGGTGATGCTTGAAAATATGATTTCTGATATTTGACTTTTGAGTATATGAATATGATTCTGAGATGATATATGAAAGTGTGGCATGTATGTACTGGGAATTATATGCTTGTGTGTATGAATGTTCTGTAAATTTGTATGCAGTATGATTTTGATATTTGATGTAGGTATATGATTTTGATTCAAAGCTTGAGAAGTATAGAATATATACTGTGATATGATTAATTGAATGAATGTAAGTTATACTGGAAAAATGAGTTACTGGAAGAGAAAATTTTAATATGAGAAGTATATGAAAATGAACGTTCGTTATCGATACGGTCATTGACCGTACGGTATTCATAGTACAAATTCTTTGAAGTAGTCGTACCCTTTCATTTGGAAAGGATTCCCTTTTTGAGGACGAACGCCCTCTTATATAGCTTTATGTTGTGCTTTCGGCCAGACGTAAACATCATGAGTGTTGTGTAGGAATTGAGAAGCCTGATAATATCCCTTTGAACTCTTAGTCAAATTATTAAAACAGAGACTTTAAATATCCCATCTTATATAAATCCCAATTTTATATGAATTTGAATTCAGCTAAGAGCCTCGACCTAAAAACGTACGTCCTAAGTTTCGCTCGGTCTTAGACCGAACGCTCGTCCTAAAAGTGTAAATGATAAGTAGCACTCGGTCTGATACCGAACACTCGTCCAAATGTGTATGTGGTAAAGAACGCTCGGTCCTATACCTAACGTTCGTTCCTTCTGTACTTATCAACAAGCGGTAATAGCGTTCGTCCTGAATTGAAATAGCATTCGTCCATAAATTTAAATAGCGTTCGTCCAATCATCCTAGTAACGTTCGTCCAAGATTTCAGTGACGTTCGTCCAAAAGTTTCATTTTAACGCTCGGTCATTGACTGGCGGTTGATTCTTGAATTAAATCGTGTTCGGATTCTTTATCTAAACAATTTGTGATATATCTATCCATTTGATTCGTTCCAGAGTTATTGAATTTAAATTATTCTAAGTATTATTCGGGTCGTACTAAAGTCATTTCATTTAACTGATTCAAAGGAGTCTTTCTCGGTCTCGCCCTCGACGTTCGTCCTCGTTATGAAGGGGAGTGAACGTTCGTTCTTTTATGCAAGTGGAACATAGAATGAAAATGTATTTAAGAGGAAGAATTAAGATGTGCGAACACTATAAGAGTTGAAATTGTGATTATGGTTTTTGAACGAGCGTTCCAGGGAGGAACGACTCTTGAATGGAAATTGAGATTTGTAAGTATGAACGTGGTAAGCTTAGATGGTGGTTCATCCTGATATTCCGTGAGTGCTCGTTCTCAAGTAGAGAGGAGTATGTCATGCGTGGGAATGGCAGGAGGTCTAGTCCATAACTGTAACTTGGACAGAACAGACTAACCTCAGGTGGCTACTGATGAGCATTCCAGTTACCCCACCTGAGTGCACGGACGCCTTAGCTACACAGGATTCATACAGTCCGGACGGTCGGTCTAGTAGCAGGATTTTGGATGAAACTTATGTATGAATTGAATGTATATGTTGTGAATGTACTTTCTGAATTTGATAAGTATGACATATCTGTTTGACTTGAATTAAATTCAATAAGCTTACCCTTGCATTTTCCATTGTGTTGTCTGTATATGTATATCCGTCATGTCCTTGCAATGATCATCCGTGTGGATGTAAGCAGATGGAGATGCTTCTCTGGAGCAAGCGCTTGAAGAAGAAATCCTGGTTGAAGAAAATCTAGTAGACGTGGAAGTGAAGGCCGAACAGTAAAGGCGTTCGGTTTTAGTTAGCTTAGTTAGTAGAGCGAGTGGCTGTGAGCGAGCGCTTTTTTACTGGTTGTAAATAGTTGGACGTTCGGTCATTGTTTTGTAAACCGTTCGTCCTCACTCTTTTGTAAGCGCTCGTTATTTTGTGTGTATATGTAAGGCCGTTCGGCCATTTTTTTGCACACTGTTCTATTTTAATTGTAAAACTGTTTTATCATATTAATACATGTTAATATTCTATTATATAGTTGCTGACTGTATAATTTTGGGATGTTACACATGGCATCTTAAAAGATAAATCCAAGAACATAAGACCCTTGGAAAATGAGGTAATTAGGGAATAATGTGAGACTTGAATATTATTGTTTGGTAATTGGTATTTAGATGTTTTCTAGAATTATAATTATTATTTTTATTATTTAATGTTATTATTGATTAAATGAAATACATTATTGGTATGTTGTTATTTGGATTATTTGTGTGGCTTGTATTTTGGGCTCAAGGACAAAAGAGTCATTTTATCGTCATTAAATGGTGCAAAAATTAAATTATGGGGGTGTAGAAGGAAAATGAATAAAAATAAAATATGAAACAAAATAGAAAGATTATGTGAATCTTTGATATATTTTGGTGTGTTTAACGTGTGAATCTTTGATATTTTAAATAATTGATAAGATTATGTGAATCTTTGAAATAAGGGGAGTTAACTCTGCTTTGTTTTGTTTGATGTGTTTAACGTGTGATACCTATGAGTGATTGAATGAGTATGTGGTGTTGTGATGAACGTATTTCTGCTTCTTTGAAGGTTTCAGCTAGGCTTTATTTGGGTCTTGTTTAATTTTCATTGGGTTCTCTAATGAATGATTTCTTAAGCCATATATGGTAGATGTATGGTAAAGTGTATCGGCCCGGTGAAGCTTTTTAAGACAATGGTGGGAGGTGAGACTCGACTTTGTAGTTGTATGTGAGTAATCTGGTGGTGATTCAATATATAGTGAATGATTTTAAACAAATTAGAGTATGAGTTGGTGAATGACCGAGTAAGTCTGAGTGTGAATTAGTTACTTTGACAAAAAAAATTGTGAGTATATGCTAGTAACTTGGGATTCTCATAGTGCGGTTGTTAATGATTTGATGTGATGACATATGAAAATGTTTATAGGTGTATGAATATATGTATTATTCGGAGATCTTATTCTAAGTAGATGTCTAATACTTATGTATGTTTGTATGACTTATTTTGTTAGTTCATCCTTGCATGTTATGGTTGTAGTTTCTACCTGTGATGATTGTACTTGTATGATAGTATATGTTGTTACAGGTGTAACTAAAGCGAAGTTGAGTGGCGAGATACGAGGAAGAACTATGGGGTTATGATTTCAATGTTAATAGTTTTATAATGAGAATCTATGAACACTTTATAATTACATTTGATTTATGAAGTTTTCTAAATTCAGTTAAAATAAATAGAATTTTTTATTTAATTTGTATTCCGTAATGGTATGAGAGCTATGTTTTCAAAAGTTTTTGTAAACCAGTAACATCCCGAGATTTGGCGCGTTACAGAATTGGTGTTAGGAATAATAGCTTGATTGAGAAGCGAAAGATATTAGACAGATTAGAAAGAGAACGATTTAGGCTTGGAAATCCTAGACAACTTCTAGAGATGGACTTAGTATTTAGACACTACCTATACAAATGTCTTGTAGATGATTTTTCTTAGACGATGCAATATATGACGTCCTACAGATTGCACGTCCTAGACGTTTGACTCTCTAGACGTTATATGAACACATTAACATATGTTGAATCAAATTCATTCAACAATTCTTATACCAATAAAGGTGATTATACGATAAAGTTTATCTTCAACTAATGACTTAGTGAAGATGTCATCAAGCTATGCTATAAGGGAAGCGAGAGCTTCAAGCTGGAAGGCTACTGCGATATCGATTATGTTGGAGATAAAGTTGAGTGTAAAAATACAAATGGAGGCTGCCACTTCATTGGAAGAAACCTAGTATTGTGGCTGAGCAAGAAATAGAATATGATTGCATTATCAACAATAGAAAGTTGAATGCATATTAGTCGTCCACTACTGCTTACAACTCTTGGATCAAGAATCACCTAGAAGATTACAACTATTTTGAAGGTAAAATTCTTATTTACTGTGATAATAATGTTTTAATTAGTTTATCTAAAAATTCTATATTGCATTCACGCACAAAGTAGATTGAGATCAAACATCATTTCATACGTGACCATGTTAGCAATAATACTATGAATTTACAATATGTAAACACAAAATAAAAATTTAAATTTAGGTTAAAAAACAAAAATATATATTCAAAACAATTCAACCAAAACTCCCAACATTGTTACCGAATAAAGTTACCTTTTTTTTAAGTTACACAACAAAATCTTACAAAATCTTAAATTGACTTTTTAAAACTTCTTTAGAAATTAGTTTACAAAATATATTTAAAAATGTTTATAACTAGTTAGTAGTAGTATTTTTCTATAAAATTAATAGTATAAAAACATTTTCATTATAAAGTTAAATATTTACTATTTATTATCTTAAAATTAATTAGCTTTAATTATTAATTTGTGCATAATAATACAATTTATTTATTTAATTCTTATATTTAAAATAATGATTTTAACATTTACACAAATTTTTTAGAAGACAAAGCTATCATATCGTGCTATAAATATAATTGGTATTATTTTTGTCGAACATAACGTTTAATATCAATAATATGTGAATCATTTAATAAAATACATTTCATGAAAAAGAAACTTCGAATTTAATTAAAAAAATAGTCCAAGTATACCTATAATAAAGTATTCATAGAAATTAAAAGATATATATTGTAACTAAAAGAACCAAACCACGCAGTAATTAAACAAAATTAGTTAATTCAAGCAAATTCTAAATCAAACTATCTTCATTCTCCCTTCATGCTCCACCACCTGACGATGTTCGAATTGGAGACAGCTACTGAATAGTCGCAATAGCCCCAGAGAGAGAGAGAGAGAGGGAGAGAGAAATGGGGAACAAAGAAAAAGCTAAGGAACGAAGAGAAAAGCGATTGCAAGAGATACGCTTTCAGATGACCGTTCCCTATTCTGATAATCAAAGGTTAATATTTCCTTTTCTTTTTCCTTGTTTTTCATTTTTTAGTTTATTATTTTGCAATTCCCTTTCTCTTTTTTTGTTTTCGATTTTGAAGCCCACAAATTTAGTAGCAACGCCAGCTGACTTACGCTACTAGCTGACTTAATCTCTGCAAAAACAACCAGTTTTGTTGTTAGTTTTGAAAAATGTTACACTGAGCTCTATAAGGAAATTTGTTGCTCTTACAGAAAAAAAAGAAAAGATAGTTTGTATAATTTCAGGAAATCTCTACTCTAATGTGGTTTATGTAATTTACTCTGCTCTTTATTTTTTGGTGGTATAACTAGTCAATCCCACTAAATGGGGGCTGAACATGCACTAATTAGTGTATTTCACTGATTAATAAAATCGGTGTTAGAAAAAATGTGTTGATAGTGTTCCTGGGCAATAGTTACGAATACAAAAGTTGATTTTTTTTTTCAATGTTTTGGTGCATGCCATGTCTAGATGACCTTTGAACTGACCCCTTCATCCATATCTTCATTTTTCATGCACCTTCAGGCCAGTGAGGAGAAAAACTGGTGTTGAGCTTCAAGTGCAGGTCCAAATGTTAGATAAACGAACCTAGTCAGAGAGTATTGCCACTTGGCTAGTATTTAACCCTCAGCATGTGTTTTTCCCGACAAATTGTTGTTTCAGCATTTAAACTTCGTAGTTTATGGAATTACAGATATTCTTCTGATCTCCATAGCTTGTTCTAATTGTTGTTGATTTGAGGGTTCATAGGTGGTGGTCCAAGGAAACCGTTGCAGTTGTAACTGGTGGAAATAGAGGAATTGGGTTTGAGATTTGTAGACAACTTGCCGTTCATGGATTGACTGTTATACTGACCTCAAGAGACTCTAGTGCTGGTGTTGAATCGATTAAATCTTTGGAAGAAGGCGGCCTTTGTGTGGTTTATCATCAACTTGACGTAGTGGATCATTCATCCATCAACCAATTTGTGGAGTGGTTGCGGGAAAATTATGGTGGTTTAGATATTCTGGTCAGTTTCTCTAGCATGTGCTTTCAATATAGTAGGTCTGATTTTAACTAAATCATCATGTTTTGTTGGGATCTATCCAGCTGTTGCACCTCTTTTGATTTTTTTGATCTACAAATGTTAATTGTTAGTTTTTGTTAGTGGAGAGAGTTGATCACAACCTCTCCCACCCTCTCTTCCAAATCCTTCAAATCAACCTTATATCTCCCAAATGTTAGTGGGGAGTTGAATGCATAACCCTCCCACCCTCCTTTCCAACTTTTACCACTAGACCTACCTTATAGTTCCATTGCATCTCTTTTGATGATAACTTCATGCACTTCTCTTTACTGTTATATTATCAAATTATTTTTGTGTCAGATTTTGTTTGTTGTGGATCTAAATATGCAAAACATGGAACTAAACACAATAAGATGGTTAAATTTTTACACGCGGAATGTGGTTTAACTCATTCTTATTTATGCTTCTAAACAATATCATTGACCTGTAGGTAAACAACGCAGGTGTTAATTTTAATCTTGGGTCTGATAACTCAGTTGAAAATGCTCATAAGGTTATTGAAACAAATTATTACGGCATCAAGAAAATGATTGAAGCTACTCTTCCATTGATGAAGCCATCCCTTGTCGGTGCTCGCATTGTAAATGTAAGCTCACGTCTTGGTCGACTAAATGGAAGACGGAATGTAAGTGAAGCTCTTTATTTATACTGTTTGCTAAAATAGGATTTATTGATCTTTTGATTCTTTCCCTTTCGAATACTCTCGTGTCTTCTTCTTTTGGTTAAAAACTTCCCATAATTTTCACTCATAAATGTTCATGTTCTGAAATACAAAATGCAGAATATTTTCCTTCGGGAATACTGACAAGATTGCTTGCTGACATAAATTGCTTAATTGTTGTTTAAGTTGTTGGTTACAGTAGGTGAAGTGTGAATTGCATGTCTTGGATAAAAATTCCTGTGATCAGACCCATACATCATTCCGTAATAAAATGAAAAATTCTTTGAATTGCTGGAATCCCTGTTGTAATCTGTAGTGATGTATTTGTAAACAACTTATTTAAAAACACAGTTTGTGGTAAAGTATTTCTCTTTTTATCTCTGAAGTTGTACTGGACCAAAACGCCCTGTATGACTACTGCTAGATATAAATTTGATAACTTTTTGTTTGTGTGACAGAGAATCAGTAATGTAGCCTTAAGGGAGGAACTGAGTGATGTGGAATCCCTAACAGATGAGCTCATTGACAGGACTGTAGCTACTTTTCTACAACAAGTTGAGGATGGAACATGGACTACAAGTGGGTGGCCTCAAGTGTATACTGATTACTCAGTGTCCAAACTTGCTGTTAATGCCTATACAAGGCTTATGGCAAGGAAGCTTTCTGAGAGACCAGAAGGTCAAAAGATTTATATTAACTGCTACTGCCCAGGTTGGGTGAAAACAGCTCTTACAGGTTATGCAGGGAATAACACTGTTGAGGAAGGGGCTGATACTGGAGTGTGGCTTGCCCTTCTTTCGGTCCAAACATTCATGGGAAAGTTTTGTGCTGAGAGACGGGAAATTAACTTTTAAGCTGTTGCTTCTTGGGATCACAAGAATTTAAGCCCCTACCTACTACACTGACTTTTGGAAAATTTCAAAGGAATAGAAACGTGGAATTTTTCTGTTGGCATTTGACAAATTCTTCTTTGGTGTGGGTCACTTTTCGTCTTCCGATACACGTGAAAACTTTCCTACTATTCATTCTTCAAACGTGCTTTACTGTGAGGCAGACATCACGTGAAGCAGAGCTCACTATTCAGTTTGTGCATCATAACGTATAACTTTAGTTGATAACTTTTTTTTGGGGGGTTAATTAAATTTAGTTTTAGTATGCAGAATATAGGGTAGAGGATGGCAACCAGCCAGTAGGGGTGGTAATTATCTGCAATTAAAATTTCCCGCAGATTTTTATATGGTCATGATTATTTTTTACTTCTATTTTATAATTTTAAATAAAATTATTTAAGAACAATTATTTAAATATAAAAGTTTGATAAAAAAAATGTTTTTAAAATATAATTCAAAAGAAATTACACAATAAAATATTAATATAAATGATCTTTTTAAAATAAACCTTTTACCCTCACTTGTTCTTCTATTTAGAGGGATGGTTGGTGGGCTTTTCACTGGTGAGGCATTAACAAAGGTCAATTTCGCTTTAACCTTGTTTCATATTATGCACTTATAGCTAATCATAGTCCTAATTAGTGTTTTTCTTAGGCACATAGAAAGGGGTAGATTCGGCTAATTTCCTTTAAGTCGAAATTTCACCAACCGAGGGGAATGCGCAAAAGAAAGTAGAATTTAGATTCTTTGTTGAATTTTTTCTGTTGTACCTTCAAAATACATTGATGGGCACCAATTTTAATGTTTTAAAATATATTTAAAAGATTTTTAAAGTACCAACATAGTGTATTTTGAATGCTTTGCACTCAAGTAGAATATGGACTCAAGTATGGAAGTGTGAAGAAAATTGCCATAATTGATTCCATCACATGTCGGATGCAAAGGATCCAATTGGTTCATTCTAAATTCAGAACATTATCTACTTTAACCTGCAAATTTGGTAGACCATATTTTTACTATAAAGTACTTGGTAGCCCGCTATAAAATCCAAAGGCATTATAGGGTTCAGGATTTGAAAGCTTAAAAGTTCAAAAGATTGTGATACTAACTCGTTGGCTTGCTATGGAACCAACAAGTGCAATGTGTTTTTCACTCTTTTTAAGAATGATAGGACTCCCTTAAGCTTATGAAGTTAGATACAATCGGCTTGACCACAACAGTTTTGGTGCAGTTGGTTTTACCATAACTCGTTGGCTTTCTTCCTGAATGAACTACCCAGTTGACCTTTTTGTAATTAGATTGATTTGGAGAGAAGATCCAAAATCCAAAAATGTTAAAGCAGAAAAACTCTCCTTAACATCTAAAATATAGACACTACACTCACCTGTTTGAGTGCTGAAATCAAATTTGAACCAGACTACCAAAACCAGTATCCTACACCTAAAGCGGAACATGAAATCAATCTAAACACCAAAACTAACCTAACCAGTACAAGTTTTTGCCATAACCAAATCTTACATTATTTAATGGAAAAATTATCGTAGAAGGTAGAAACTATTTCGCAGTGTCTCATAAAACCACTCATGATACTATTCTGCCGCACGATACTTCCTACTTTATTGAACAATTCTTCTATACACATTCACAATCCTCCTTGCAGCAAGGTTTAAAATAGAAGCATTTGCTCATAGCTTATTATTACAAGAAGGTAAGTACCTAATAGAAAGTTCTAACTATCGTCCCCCTTTACAAATAGCTGAGTGCTACCGAAACTCAGTGAAATTAGACAAGAAAATGGATTGAACTACAATGCACACTCATAACATTCACCACTTTGTTGATTTACATTTTCCAGATATTGCACTCCCTTGCAAGTAAGGCTTGAAGGTTCTTATAACCTCTTCGTAGGTTGGTCTCTTGTAGTCGACTGCCTGGAATCAGTAATCAGTAATTAGTTTTTCCAATAAATAAAATTATACCTATTTCAAATTTCACTTTTCCTAACTAACCTGCTCAATAACTTCTTCAGGGTCTGCCCATTTCCACTCGGCAAATTCAGGTTCTGCTTCCCCATTGGACAAGTTGACCTCACTATCATCTTTTGTTAATCTCATAAGAAACCTATCAAATGTTCGTAACCAATGTCAGAAAAAGCATAGTTTTGATAGGATATACACATTGAAACACTCAACTGAAGAACCAATAGAAAGTACTGGTTATTCTGACAGTACGATCATATAACTGGTGATTATTACAATTCTCATTCTCACCGCTGAGAAGTAAGTTTGGACCACTATCCATTTGTTAGTTATGCATATTTTAAAAAACCTTTTGGGAAAAGTGGATTATTATTCATATTTACATTGAAGTACACATTAAAAGGACACTAAACTTGAAACTCCAGATCAAAGATGCACAAAACACAAACACCACATTTGAATACAAAAAGGATTCCAATGTAATATCCATATACTAATAATACAGGTCTCTCTCACTCACACTCAGGATTTTCACTTTTGCCTTTTCAGTTTTCATTATGTTGATTGTTGAAGTTTGTTCCCTTTTCCAGTTGCTTACATCTTCTTCAGCTAAAAGGAAAAGAAAATATTGAGTTTTAAACTTCCACATATTGAATTCAGATTTTACATTATATAACTGCCTTTTTCATTTTATTTTACAAAGTCAAGTAGACCAACATCCATCCGTCCATCTTGCTTTCTATACTTCCAAGCTAATATTTTAGCACCTTGCATAATGTTTCATGTGTTCATAAACTCTATTCCAAATGTCTTAACCAGTGTTATGGACCAAACTGACTTAATTCCAGTGGTAAATTTTTTCAGTATAGAGATATGCTACCAAAGTTTTAGACACAGGTAATTTTTTCTGAAGTTAGCACTGAACTAATCACATGAAATAAGTAAAATAAAATACACACCACTTTTGTGCCTGTCCATGCCATTCACCTCCCCAAAGGCGATTGACTTTAGCCTTCACAGCAGGAGGGAAGTCATATGTCAACCATTTCTGAACCTGCAATGCACAAGCTAGGTCAATTGTATGAAAAGATTAAATCCACCCAGTTATCAAATGATGGGTGTTTAAATTGAATTGTTTAATGCTTACAGACATTGCTTTTGTTTGTTGTATTACAGAATGGTAAAACTGCATTAAACTCGATTAATTGAATGTTGTAAGATATCACTGATCTATACACAAAGCTTAGGTTATATATAAGGAAAAGAATTGCTGCTTTTGCAGAAAAAGCTAAATCCAAATGAGAAAAGGTTTTGCCCACACCTCAGCAATGATTTCAGCAGATACTATGCCAGTTTCTTCTCGAAGTTCCCTAATGGCAGCAGATTTGGGCTCCTCACCTTCTTCAATTCCCCCCTAAGAACCACAGAGACAGTCAATTATGTCTGAAAATTTTAATACCATAAAGAGATAAAAAATAATTTATTGATTACAAGCAGTAGAAAGGTCCTTCCTTAATAATCCTGCAAAGGTTAAAAAAAACTCAACAAAAAATCCACTCTTACATTGAGTTTGAATTCTGGTTCAAGGTGACAAAACCATCTATACATTATAACTGTAAAATTATTAGAGCAATTAATATTTTAACCTTATTGGGCTGGGTTTATACAGTAGAACATGGCATAATTATTAGTATTAGTCAGAAAATAGAATTAATAAGTCAAAGGACATCATATCAAACTAATATAAAAAATTCAGAAAACTATTAAGAGTCACCCTTTTCTTTTACTCCACTTTATCCTCCAAAATTATATAATTTCAGTAATAGTATAAATTCTTTCTCGCAGCAAGATTGTTCAGTATACTGTTTAGCCAAGATAAACCTAGATACATAAGGAGATTTTTGTATATCGAAAAATGAATGGTGAGTGGTAATAACAATGCATTTAAGTACTTTTTTTATGTAAGCAATATGGCAGCACATATAGAAAGATTCCTTATGGTAAAGATATATGCGAATGTGACTCAACAGTGTCATTGGCATTGTAAACATTACTATGTTGTCAACATCAACAGGAGAGAGACAGGGATGTTAATGAAAAGCACTAGCAAGCTCTCACCACTAAGGTAACAGTAATGATTGCTTGCAAAAGTACTCATCTACTAAAATGCCAGCATGACCAGACTAGTATATATGTGAAAAATAAAAACTACACCATACTATACAAAATAAACAAGGTTCTGCACTATACAATGCCTTCACATCAAAGATCTTTTTTCAAGTTATACAAATCACTTGAATTCATGTTAAGGAAAAAAAAAATGTTAGGCAAAGGTGTATATAATAGTTCATAACCTAAGCTCACCTGAGGCATTTGCCATGCTCCTGGGACATTCAACCTAGAAGCCACAAAAATCTGAAAAACAAAATTAAAACATGAATTCCCTTGTTTGCACAAACAACCATCACTTAACAAAATTGCTGCACACTATGTTGGAAAGGAAACAAAGTATTTTACTTTCGAAACACGTTCGTCTCCAACTCAGTGAACAAGCTAAAATCATACACAAACCCTGAACAAACCCAAAAAGGTACAATAAAAACCCACAAAAAAATCAAATCCAAGCTCTCAGTTCGCTAGCTCATTTTCAAAATGTTCATCATCCAAGGAAAGGGTTTGAATGAAAACAGAACAGAGCAAAGGATCTAAGTTCATCCAAGGAAGAACTCCATATTTTCAAATCTGGAAAACAATCTCCTTAAAAAATTTAAAGATAAAAACAGAGCAACAAGGGAGTGTTTTTCTAACATATTGATCCAACTTAAGTCCTACTTTATGGTCGGTGAATTCAAAAACATCAGAAAGAAAAAACATTTTGAAGAAAAAGCAAAAGTTTAACTCCATGTTCCAGCTTTTAAACAGCTAATAGAAATCTACAGAAAAAAAAAAAAGGAAACCCACATGAACATAACACAAATTTAAGATCAGAAACACACCACTGTGTCCCATAATTTAAAAACAATATTTTCTTCTTTTTCTGTAAAAAAGTTTTCTAGATAACCAAAGGTCATGACACTGATATCTAGAGACCGTAGAGGTCACCTAAAGAAGAGACTTTAACAACCAAAACAAACACACGGAATGCATTAATATTCCGTAAAAAAAAAGACACAAAAATGAAGAAAAGAACAGGGTTAGAAACCTGGTCATCGGAGTTGATGAGACAGACACCAACGTTGGGACGGTAACCTTGTGGAAGACCCTCCATGGCTTGGTGTTGGAAGGAAGAGAAGAGTAACTAACCTTTTGTATTTTATTTACTTTTGTTTGTGAGTGTGAGAGCGAGAATGAGGAGAAAGAGAATGAGGAGAGAGAGAGTGAGGAGAGAGAGAGTGAGGAGAGAGAGAAGTGAGGGTGATGGTGGTGTGCGTTGAGAAAATGGGAATGAAAAGAATAATGATAAGAAGTGAGAGAGTGGTATGAGAGAAGGGGAAAGTGGAGTTTGCGATTCTCACCAAATCTCCCATTTTATTATTCTCTTCTCTATGCTTCTTCCAATTATATCCTTTCTTCCTCTTCCACTTCTTCTAACCAACCAACACCTCCTCATTATTCATCTCAAAACCACACTTTTTTTTTCATGATTTCTTCGATTTCCTTTATCACATATAATTTTTTATATTCATTTTACACCACTTTTCTTACTTTTTATTTTCATTTTCAAAAAACTATAAAAATTCATTTTTTTAAGATTATTTTACCCTATCAAAACCAATGTCCATATGTGTTATGCTACTCTTACTCATTTACTATTTTATCATTTTTTCTTTCTCGTTTTAAAATATAACAATATAAATTAATTTTCATATTTTAAATTATATTAAAAAAGTAATATATATTAATAGAATGAAAGAATAATATCCGTATGTAAGAAAAATATTGTTGAAATGTAATCTAATAAAATTACTATATGAATGTAAAACCTAATATAAGGTATTAAAATATAGTTTTGAAGTCAAATGGAGTTTAAAAGGAATTTTACTTTATATATATATATATATATATATATATATATATATATATATATATATATATATATATATATATATATATATATATATGAACAAAAGAATGAAACATATTAGCACGACGTTTAATACAAATTAAAGTTTGTTTAAATATATCAACTTAAAATTGAAACATATTCTTTTATCTTAAAATTTTACTTTTTTACTGTATAAGTTACTTTTATGTGATTAACGTTGTCAACCTTATATGGTGAAATGAGGCTTTAGCATTTTGCATTTTTTGCTTTAAATTTGTGATGTGTATTTAAATTAATTTCAGGAGAATATTAGTTAGTATGTTTGTATAATTTTCTTATTAAAAAACTATTTTCTGTAACCAAATAAGTACTTATTCACCATTTTTAAATATTTAGGTAAATTTATCTAAAAAATAAGAACATACAAAATATAGAAATCACACTAATTAATTATATATCATTCCATAAACAAAATTATTATGAAAAATGAGAAATCACACTAAATCAACGTAAAAAAAAAACAGATAAAACAGTAGCTCACATAGCAGGTAAGACCTATGGAAGATAAGATTATTTACGTATTTACTTATATTTATGAAATAGCTTAAAAAATAAAAACATGAAAAGATTTAATACGATATTTTTTAATGAAAAAAAAAGTTGCAACAGAGATGAGAGATTATTTTAAGGGTGAGTTCAGGGGGATAAAATAAGGTTGGGTGCAGGTTATGGAAAGTGAGATGTGAAAAGAGGGCGCAAGATAGCAAAAGTGCGCGGATGGTGACGCAGTCAATGAGAAGAACACGCGGAGAGAGCACTAACGAACAAGGCAGGAAATAAAAAAGCAGTGGGACCACCACCGAAGGCGTTGACTTTAAGTGGATCAGATTATGGAAATGGATCGAAGCATCATTTCTTATTTTTTTTAACTTTTTTTTCCAACGCAGTACGATAAAGCAATAAAGGTTTATTAAGTAAGGTCCAAAGGAGGGAATATTAACAAAGTTCACCTTCATCTCTCGCGCGTAGCATGCACGTTATTATGTTACAAATTTTAGACAAAATTACTCAAACAATGTCATTTTACTTTTTCCAAATCCCACGTTGTTTTTAGAATTAACAAAATGTTTAGATTTAATACCTATTTTTATCTTTATATTCTTAATTTTTATTTAAAATGGTTTTTTAAGTTTTTTTTGACATTCAAAGTAGTTTCTTTTTCAGTAAAATTTGTTTAATTTAATCTTTCGCTCTAAATTGTTAACATCTACGTAAGAAAAACAGAATGAGTTGTCATGCAGTGGAGTTTACACTGACTGGCTCACATAATCATCTTGTCACGTCATCATCATCTTTCCCAAATCAAAATCCTTATTTTTTGTAGGCTTTTGTAATTTAATGAAAGCGATTTGGGGTTTCGTTCCTTACATATGGTTTTACGTCATCAATGGAGGTTGAACGAGTTCAATGGTAGTGCGATTTGAGATTTTGCAGGTTTCCATGGAGGAGACGCGATTTCGTGAACTGGAGTTCATAGCAAATTGGGTTTTTCCGATTTGTGTTGATAATGGTGCGCGAGGAAGATGATGAAGGATGTACGACCTACTGCGATGGAGGATCTTTATTTCGATTTGGGGGCTGAACGCGATTTGCGCGATTTAGGGTTCTGATTCAAAAAGGTTCGTCATTGTTGCTCGAATTATGATTGATGTTTGAAGGAGACTTGGGAATTCAGGGTTTCTTGCACGTTCAATGTTCTGTGATTTTTTGGGTTTCACTTTACAAGTTCTCATGAAGATGGAGTTCTTTGGTTCGTGATGGAGAAGATTAAGATGGTGAGATGTTGATGGTGGCTCTCATGGTGGTTGCACGAGGAGGGAGATGCAAGTGCGACGGTGCATTGCGATTTAGACTTGGTTTGGGTTTGATTCCTTGTAGTGGAGGGTTTCTTTTGCAGATTGAGTTTCTTGGTTAATTTGTGGTGGCTTCCGTGATTGCTAATGACGAAGCCACTATGAGTTCTAGTGTGTGACAACTCATTCTGTTTTTCTTATACATGGACTCTGCAATTTAGATGTCATTAGCGAAAATGACCAAGTTCAACAAAATTTACGAAAAAAATTACAACTTTGAATGCTGAAAACACGACCACTTTAAATAAAAGTGTTGAATATAGGGACCAAAATATGTATTAAGCTAAATGTTTATTTAAAACTTATATCATTAATTAATCTATTTTTAAGATTACAGGACTTAAATATTTATTTAGTTTTTGAACTTTTTTGCAAAATTAGAATTAATATAAGCGTTTAGTGCGAGTCTGTGCATTTTAAAGCGGTACCATAATTGATAAAATATTAAACGTTTACTACTTTTTTCTTTAGACGTGCTTCTATCAAATATTGTTTATCCTTTTATAACTGACACATCATAGTTTATCTTGCTAGCGTTTAATAAAGATGTTCTAATAAATGCTTCGCTTAAATGTTATACTTCATTAAACGATTTTTTTAAGTGTTGTATGTTAAATTTCAAAACTCGAGTTGATGGACAATCTAATCGATCTAGACGATATTGTCTTAACATCTTCTCACCCACAACCTCTGTAATTAATATAACGTCTTTAGAGGATTATGAGTTATATTCTCTTCATTACTTGTATTTCTTTTTATCATTTATGAGGAGCTAAATCTTCATGTATTGGAGCAAGATGTAAACATATTTGAACTCTCTTGTATTAAGTAATACTTTCATTTATGTATTATTTCTTTTGATCTAGAGTTTCTTAATTGATTTCTATTTAACGTTTATGAATTGATCACTCGTCTTATCTAACTAGCATTATTGAGTGAGAACTGGTCTTAAGTTTTGGTCCAATTACCTATCTTTTGGGCTTCTAGATGTTAGGAATAAATCTAGGGTGGAGTCTTAATCTTAAAGCATGTGAGTTGTTGAAGCAGTTGTTGAGGAATCACAGTAAAGGTGGCGATCCTAGGCTTTAGGTGTCAGGAATGGACCTAAAGCTGACGCCTAGAGCTACACCTAAGCAAACTCCCAAGAATTGATCATTCGAAGCTGCATGTTTGAAGATAGATCTAATACAAGAGAGGGAAAATTTGTGAAGTCAAGATTCAACACGGTTCAACCATTCAAAAGTCACTCACTTAGTAACTTAATCTGATTTCCAATTGATTTTATAACATTTTTACCAATACAAACTTGTTTTCTACACATCAATTGTTTTACAAAGGATCAAAATAGTTAAAACATTGTGTTTTCCACCAAATATCTGTGCATACGATACATGTGTACTATACCAACCAAGTATACTTGTTGGTATATTTCGAATTGCAAATTGCACTCAATAGTAATCTCCTCCAATAATCTTTTAAATACTCTAATATCTTGAAAATATACTTGATTGTTGTGGAGATCTACAAAGATTTAAGAAGATTTTGTCGTATTCAAAAAAATTTGACAAATATTATATTTTGAGATTTACCGATGTAGTTAAATAAGATAATTATTTAAAAATATCAAATAAAATACCCAAAGATATATTTGTCCTAAATTATCTTTTTTCATAAAAATTTATCAATTATCAAAACCTTTTTTCTAGAAGAAGATAGAGAAGACCGCAAGGTCCAATTTTTGTTGTTCGTTCCTCTTTTTAGTTTAGCCATATTGAGTTTGAGAGAGCTAAATTTCGTCCCTTTTTCATGTTTTTCTTGTCTTCTTCATGTAATGCTTGACTTGTGTGATTTTAACAATTTTTTATTCTTGACTTTACCTTTAAAGTGCCATAAAGTTTTAACCAATTTATTTTTACATGTCCATGAGTTTAACTTAGCTACATGATACTAAAACACCTCAAAATATCCAAAGAACACATTTATGTAATAATAAAGTTAGTTTTAACATGTTTTTTTATCTTGTGCTCAATAAACTTAATTATTACAAATTTTAATTAAAACTATTTTTTTAAAAACAAAAACCAATTCAAAATTCAAAATTCAAAATTAAATATTAAATGAGACATAAATATACACTCACTATATGTGAATTGATGATGACTGAGCAAAATAATAAATTATCTATTTTCTTTTCCAGTAGTAATAATACATATTATCTTTCATCTTTTAAAGACTAAATTCACTAGTCTTATTTCACAAAGAGTTTATATACTGTAAGTATAAGTGTCTAAGTTGTAGTGCATAGTTGTCAAAGGCTCAAAGTTTGTCATGTTGCACAAAGTCAGTTTACGGGTTTATATTTTAAGTTCCATCCCCTAATAATGATGTTTTTCTTACACCCGATCACGAGGTGTGAAAGAAAAAAAATAACAAGTGTGATTGGTGACGTAATAATATAAGAGAAAAGAGATATGACCAAGCTATACTTACTCGTAGAACGTTTCTTCAGTCATGGGGTAATTTATCAGGTTTAGATTGAGCAAAATAGATTAATTATACAAAACGAAAAGGTTCCTTCAACTTTGATATGTATAGTTCAAATTTTAATGTATATCACTATGCTTCAACTATGTGGTTGAATTATTATAATCTGAGTTTCTCCAATTGTCAACCCACAAAACATTAAAGTACTATCAGACATTGATACAATGAGAAGGAGACAAGAATATGACCATATTTAATAATGACAAGACACAACTCAACTACGAGAAAACAGAAAATTATTCTAAAATTGAAATATTGCAGATTTGTTTTCACATTCCTATGCACGATCTTCAAACAAGTAAAATGAAATAGTAAACATGCAAGCCAAATCTGTATATTTTTAATGATGCAACTAAACTTATGCTGCTTTAACTTAAAAAGGTTTTACTGGTTATCAAAGCTGGTTTACATGAGGTTTGCAAGTAAAAAGAGTAAAATGTTATAGCTATAATACTTCAGGGTTAAAAATCACATTAGGACAGAAAAGGGAAAAGGAAGTAACAAATCATCAATATGAAATCCTTCTGAAAATGATTTGCGCCCCACACTGAGGCTGCAAAGTGATAAAAAGTACAGGAGCATGAACATAGTTTGGAGATAGCACAAAACTGTAACTTTGAATGATCAAAGAAAGAGCAATCTTTGCCTCAACCATTGCCAAATTTTGCCCAACACAAGTTCGAGGGCCTAATCCAAAAGGAATGAATGCAGCTAAATGTTTTCGAGGCTCGCTAAATCTTGTTGGATTGAAGTTATGGCAATCTTCACCCCAGATTTCTCTGTCATGATGAACAGCAGTCAATGCCAAATAGAGTTGAGTCTTAGCAGGAACATTAATGCTTCCAAGCATCACATCTTTAGAGGCTTGCCTCATTAGCATCACTGCTGGAGGATAGAGCCGAAGTGTTTCGTTAATTATCATGCTAACCTGTTGGGAAATGTCAACCAACAATAATCAATGAAAATGGACCATAATTTTGCACTCAAATATTAATTATTCTGTGATCTAAATTGTTTGGTTCATTCTGTCTCCCACAATATACTACACTATTTTACAGTTCTTAACCATATTCCTGATTCATTGTTGTTGAAGATTCCACATCAATTAGATATATAAGTGCAAACCTAACCGAGTTGATTAGATATATAAGTGCAAACCTCACCAAATTGATTTTATAAGGTTGAGTTGACTTAAAATATACTTTTTAAGATGGTATCAAAGTCATCTAAAGTTTATCCTAACGAAATTTGTTGATTGTTAAACTTATTGCGCCATCCACTGTCAGTCTATCATTAGCATCTAATTCTATACTCGAAATGTAAATGTCTCAATATATATGAGTAAGGTGTGTTAAAAATCTCAAAGTTAGAGAAAATCTCATCTTCTAAACTGGTTTTGTAAGATTAAATTATGCTTAAAGTCTAGTTAAGAAAGTTAAATCATAAATTTTCATTTATGTTTCTATCTCCATGTCCAAACTTTTTTGCATCTCTGATTCAATTTATAATGGTTACGTAGCATCTAGATTGAATCTTGATAGTAGATCAGTTGACTAACAGGCAGAGACATCTATCTATGATCTAACCAGTATTCAACAGAGTAAATGTATTGTAATATTCATTTCAACAATAACAAATGCATTGTACTGATTCTCTTGACGGAAAATCAAACAATAGATGAACTTACAATCTTAAGGTCGCTTAAATTGTCCGCAACAGGAAGTTGATTGTGTTTAATAACACGAAGAACTTCTTCACGTGCCTTACTTTGCCATTCCTGATGTTTTGCTAATAGAAGAAGTGTCCAAGTTAACAAGTTAGCTGTAGTTTCCTTCCCAGCAAAGTAGATGGTTTTACATTCATCTATAATTTCTTCCACCCTTAACTTTTCTTCTCCACCAACCTCATTCTTGTAGGAACACATCAAAGAACTTAGTACATTTCTTGCATTTTCTCCCGTGTTGCTCTTGGTCTCAATAAGCTTCAGAATTGATTCACGTGTTTCTTTTTCTAGTCTCCGCCTCTCCCTGTTCTTCCTAGTTGGCAAAAACCTATTGTTTCGTTTTTCAAACACTAAAACTCAATTATTATGTCTGAAGAGGGAAAAATACCTGGTATGACATGAACTTCATTTGGAGAAAATACCAGTTCTGGAACAAAATATTCATATGCAATTTACTTCTCATCTTAAATTAAGCTAAAGCAAGTTTTCAATGGAATAACCTACCTGTTATTTCACTACTAGTACAGTACTCTTGAAAGTCTCACGTCAACTAAAAGTAATGTCAATTTATAATATACAGTGAGTGAAAAACTCACTTTACAAGCCGATTTTATAGGGTTAAATTAGACTTAAAAGTCCACTCCTTAACAAATACAACAAATTAAGTTGTGATGTTATTTTTTATTAGCAAGGCTTGTCCTGAGGAAACATAGGTCTGGTAGCAGGTTTGTAGTTTGATATATATATATATATATATATATATATATATATATATATATATATATATATATATATATATATATAAATTTAAGAGTTGGGAAACTAACCTGAATCCAGGGATATAGACACTTCTAATAGCCTGTGAAAAAAGGTGCATTTGTTGCTCCTGTAAGTTGAAAATATGCTTTCCCTCTTCATAACTGCTGCCAAAAGCAGTTCTTGATATAACATCAGCAGAAAGATCATGAAGCTCTCTGTGCACTTCTATCTCAAATTCATCTTTTCCTCCTCTTTGGTCTTCCCATTTCTCCACCATCTTTGTCACGCTTGCCACAATATCTGGCACCCATCCCTGCAACAGATTCATGATTTACTCTTTAATTAATATTTTCTGTTTTCATGATTCATCTCTTCAAACTACTTATTCCCTCCACTCACAACTGTTTTCTCCTTCAATTCTAATTACCAAAACCAAACTAGAGTGTTACATGCGAGGCCAATCGAGGAAAAAATTCATTCGAAGATACAAATACCAATAAGATATGAATTTAATTACATAAAATATTTACACCACTTTCTACTTAAAACCTTAAAAACAATTAGTTAACTGCTCTTTCACCTTTGTTTGGTACTCTACTCTCCCATTCCTATAAAACATGAGACAAGTCACGCCCAGATTCCAAACGCTCTATAATATATATAATTTTTCCAATTACACTAACATTTCAATTTTTTTATTTATTTCGTTCCTTCATTTTAAAAAATACTTTCACACTCATCTTTACAGTATATTCGCATACCTTAAGTTTTCAAAATATTTTACTTACACCCTTATACTACTCTTTTACTCTTAATATAAAACTTGAAAACGAGAAAGGACTAATGTTGTTGTTATCTTACTCTTTCATTTATGATCATTTCAATTTTGTGTATTATTTTTCACATTTTGAATTTGGTTTTACTATTTTTAGAAAATAGTCTATATAACTCGTGACACAAACTATGTTGCAGTGACTTGTCAAAGAAAAAATTTTACAAAAGGAAATTATATTAACTCATTTAAAAAAATATGGACCGAATGACAAAAATTCAAAGTTGCAAAAAATTAAAAATAATATCATAATATACCAAAAAAGACAAAACCAAATAAAAATTGTAAAAAAAAATTGAATTTTCCAATCCAACACAATAATTCAATTGTTTTTTGCATTCTTATTATTTCTTCTTGCACCTTCATGCTGACCTTTTACATTTTTTATTCATAAAATTTGAAAACATATTCTAAAATATACAATCTTAAATATATTTACAAATCTAAAAGTAAATTTTAGATTGTCTAATTTGAAGATGTATTATGAATTTTATAATTGAAAATCTATTTTCAGATTCAAAAACATATGCAAATTTTTTAAATTATAATTTAGAATACATTTTTAAATTACAGTCTCTAGAAATATATTTTAAAGTATAGAATTTAAAATATATTTCTAAATTAAAAATAACTTTAATTATATGTCTTGTAGTTTCAATTATTATAATTTAAAATATAATTTTTAATTTATAAATTCTAATTATGTAATTCAAACTTAATTTATAAGATCCAAAAATGTCCGAAAAATTGATAATTTAAATTTTTTTTCCGTCTAAAGTGCCCCCACAAGAATAAGTTACCTTAACCAGCTCCAAGTTAAAGGCCAGATTTATAATCCTTCTGTGCAAAGCCCATTGTTCACCTTCCAGGCCTACAAGGCCCTGTCCAAACAGCAACTTCGACTGAGGGTTGTACGGAACTTTCCCGTACTCACCGCGCGTATTCGTCAGCACCTCCTTAATCATGTCCGGTTCAGTTATCGCCAACCGGGGTGTTGAACCGAACCAGTACAGGAAAGTTTTCCCGTGCGCGCGAGACCACCTTTCGTAAAATGGAACCACGCGCCTCAAGATGTTATCATGCTCGAACGCAGGGGTCGCCTCTGACTTCGCTTCCGCGTACAGCCGTCGGATCTCCGACGAGTTCCCCACGATCGGACAGTAGCCAGGGCCTCCTATCCCTTGCTTCTTGAAGTGACGCTCCGTTCGCCGGGGAACCCACACATTTGCGTAGAGAAATTTCACCGCGAAGAAAACGAGGAGAACTACAGCACCGAGTAAAAGATTCATGTTGATCTAATCTGCTAGTGAAAGAGAAAAGTGAAGCATGAAAAGAGGTTAAAAAAAGAGAGTGAATAAGAGGAGAAGAGCGTTGACTTTTGATGGTGAGACTGACTAAGAGGAAAAAAAGACTATTGCAGTAATGAAAGGTGAAGTGGAACTGTTTGTTTCTGTGAGCTATGGCGATGGTGGAATAGTCAAATCATTACCTTTGTGTTCAGCGAACACGACGCGTACACAAACATTTTCTAAGCAAATCTATTGAGTATCTTCTTTAAAAATATCTATAATTTTTTTTAGTAATATCCACAATATTTACGAATATTTTTTCATAAATTTAAAATAAATCATTTTAATATAATTCTTCAAAATATAAACTTAAATAAACAATTGATTGGAAAATATAACTTAAATAAACTCTTATGCAATACTTTAACTTAATAGATATATTGTGATGAATTTTCGTAAAATTAACTTCTGATAAAAGATAATCAGGCACAACTTTAACTTGACCGACAAACTACCAAAATATTTTCGTAAACTTCCTGTAAAAAATTCTCATCTAGTTAAAGATAGTTTAATAACATGCAAATTCAAAGTGAAAAGATATACAAGGATTTCCTTCAATAATTTTACAAGAGGCCCAGTATATTATGTGAAGACTCTTTTAAGTTTTCTTCAACAAATATTTTTTATTCTTTAAATCGAAATATTTCAGGATTTAGAGGTAATTTGATATCAAATAGGGGTGTTCTTTCAAGTGAGAGATACAACGTCTTCAAGTGAGAGATACAACGTCTAAATTAGTCAAATACGTCAAATAATAATTAATACTGGAATAATGAACGTAAACTATTTATTTCTATAATTGTACTATTTATAGGATAATTATGACATGTATTGACTCTTATTTATATAGGTTTGAATGGTCCAGTGGTCTATTTATCTTATGAGTTAGTTGTTTGATCTAAATTCTACTAAATTAGAGAGTAATATGTTATTAGTTTTGGTAGTCTGAAAGATAGTCGGACGGGCGAACTTATGATCGAGTAGTTCACCATTATAGGGTAAATTACCGTTAAAACAATCATAATAACATTATATAAACACACTAATTATATTAACCATAAATAACCACCATATACATAGTAGTAATAACAATAAGATTCATAATCCTTTAACACAGACAACTCAAACATGTTGGATTACTCGATCTTCGATCTCCAATTCTCAATCCTTGATCTTTGATCCTTGATCCCTAACTCTTAATGTCATCAGTAACATCTCACACATAGCCCTTCCATTCATTAGTGCCTATGTTAACTATCTTACTATCACCATTATAGTAACACCACTATCAATCATATCCCAACCAAGGACATCTTCAATACCATGATCATCATCATAGATACAACGCCATTATGACTATTCTTATCATGAATAACTCAACGAGCATCACCCATCCACGAACCTCGTCATGAAAAGACTCAATCACATTCATGTACCCTACCTCTCCTATTTGTAGCCCCCTTACAAGGCCACCTATAGCCTCCCCTACAGGCTTGATTGAGTCCTCCCTCCTTTGGCTTTGGACATATACCCCTATCACATAAGGCGAAACATTTATCCCCCAACCAAAAATGATTCAACACTCGAACACTATTCTTTTTTCTACAATTATTTGTCAAAGAGAACATCACTATCACTCCTTTTTCAACAACCAATGCCAAAGAGAGTACTCCCTTTCCAACAACCAATGTCGAAGAGAGTCGCTAAACACAAATAGTCTCATGACTTACTAGGTACAACAAGTGGACTAATCTCCCATGTCTCATGCTCATTGATAAACCACACACACCCTCTTCTGCATTCCATCATCCATTCATGCTCTATCACCACTCCAAAAGTAAAACCTAACCCTAATTACATAAACTATTTTCATTCCTTGTGCAACTTCGCTTTTTGTAGTTCATACGCTTATCCCTTGTCCAATCTCCAACCAAAACTAAAGTTTTTCACAAAATAATAGTGGGATAATTAATTATCGCAAGTGATAATCGATTATTCCAGAGAGGTTCAAAGTTGCACAATTCATATTGTGATAATTGATTATCACAACCGTTAATCATTATCACTAATGATAATTTATTATTTCATTGGGTTTAACACATTAACTTTCCCAGAATTATAAATATGAAATAATAATTGATTATCATCTCAAATAATTTATTATTCTCGAGAATAATCACATTCTAGACAGAAACCCAAAGTCCAAAACCTACACGGATAAACTCCAAAACACATGAAAACATGCAAAACACACCATACATCCATACAACCTTGTATATACATGAATATACACTGACATACAAACATAAGCATCCAAAGCTCATCATCATGCATATTTTCAACCTAACAACCCTAACATAGTGCATATGATCATCACACTACTATTTACAACATATACTTGCATGGTAAAACCCCAATAAGATACCTTTAACTCCTTTTGACATCAATATATTATTATGAAAAAAGCTCAACAAAATCATACTGATAGAGAAAATCCAACACTAACATAATATAAATCCTATCACAATACACAAACATATTCTCACATATTCAATAATAAAAAACGACATTGCTTCCAAAATAATCAAAAACACATGCTACATATCACATACAACAAACAAATGTAAGTATACTACAATTCGTGTAACTTTAAGTTTTTAACTATATTTTTATTTCTTCAATTCTTAAATTAATTGATATTTGTTTACTACGTACTTTAGTTTTCATCTTAAAACATCCATAGACAAAAGACGAAAAAGAAAAGATCATGTTGTTTTTCGTTCTTCAGATTGATAATATCAATGTAAAAACGCTCACAATAATATTAGTATGATTATATAGCATAAATTAGACACATATACTTTCAATGGTTATTAAGAAAAATGAATCATTTTCTATTTTAAAAATATCAATGAAGATGAATAGTATTTTTTTATATGAATATATATTCAATAAATTACTTTATTAAACTGTAAGATATCATATATTTAAATTGGTAATTATGTTGTTATAAAAAATATTTACTTAACATTGATAATTTTTACGAAATTAGATATAATAATATAAAAAATAGTTATAATAAATTATAATTTTATAAAAAAGTAATTTATTTTGTTTAAATTATTTTTATATTTAAATAAATATATACAATGGGTGAGTATTATACATAACTCCAAAAAGAAAGAAACACCACTAATTTTCTCACATTTTTTTTGTGCAAGAATGATAAGTTCTTCCATCCTTTGAAAAACTCAATATTAATAAAATTTTGGAAGTATGTTCATGTATTAATGGTGTAAGTGATACTCAAACAATTGTGCTATTGTACTCAAACAAATCATCACATAATATCTTTTCACCTCCCTCACTAATTTATATGTGAATATTATATCTTTTAAAATAAAAAACTTTCAAAAACAATTTTTAATATTTGTTTTCCTGTGTTCAGTTTCACAACAGCTAAAGAATACACAGACCCTTCATTGATTCTCTTGCAGTTCGGTTTTTGTTTCTGAATTTCTTTCTCACCCGTCAGGTCCAACGCTGGACACGACGGCTCCAACAACACCGCAATGGTAATTTCTAGGTTTCGCATTCTTATTTCTTTCATTTACCTTCTTTTTACACTTCCTTTCTTTGATCTTTTTGTTCTGATTCCGGCGTGTGTTCAGTGTATTTGTGGCAAGCAAATTGCAACTGTTGTGGTCTCTCAAGGTACTTTCCTTAACAGAAAAATGAGGTGAGTCTCGTTATTCTTTGCATTTTAACCTTTTGAAGGCTTATGTGAGCGAAGTTGAGGCATGTGTCCTTGTTGCAGGTATTGCAATTTTCTACCTTGGAAAATGTGTTTCCGGCTAAAGCATAAGCTCGCAGAGAAGAAGTCTATTCGACGGGTCGGAAGCTGTTCCAAGTTGCGGAAAAAAGTAGGAATAATAGTGTTTCATGAAAATTTGATGTGATTTTAATATTAGGCTGAAATAAAAAAAATAAAGTAAATAAATTTGAAGTAGTTTCTAGGGGTAGGGATTAAACCTATATTGACTGAAGATTGAAAAACCTATTCGTAACGTTGTTTATGCAAGTTCAAGTTGATGGTATCTAATTGATTGGCATTGAGGTGCCTCAAGAAACGTTGTTTCTTATGCTGATTTTATAGTTTATCACTTTGAATGTCTGACTAGATGTGCTGATAATTGGTTTATAAATGTCTATAGCTGCCATATGAATGTAGCATTGATTTAAATTAATTATACTTACAGGTAATTGCTGTCATGGATTACAACCTTTCTGACCTAATTGGTAATGGAAGTGATGAAATGAAATCTGAAATGAGTCCCAAAGATGCATTAGATGATGTGGACATCTCTTTGATATGTAAGAGGTTTCCATCAATTACCTTGGGTAGCGCTGCTCGAGTGGATTTGTATGATGGGACTACATCATGTTCTGAAACAATGAACTCTTTGACAACAGAAAATTTTGAAAATTGTTTTTCTAATTCTTCAGAGACAAGGTGGGTTCAAAGTGCTCTTTCTGAAGAATGGCCTTCTTTATATGTCAAGCATTCTAGTGTATCATCTTCCACATCAGGAAAAGATTCTTTGCTGCCTGATTTAATGTCTTCAATACAAGAAAAAAATTCAGATCAAATCACCGGGGAAGATTGTCAAATGAAAGTGGCAATGGAGTCACAGCCAAATCCTACACTAAGTGAGTTATTTCTTGACAAGTCTATAAATTGCATACCTGGGTTGAGTAAGAGGCACTACAGGAAGCTGGAGGACTGTGGATTTCACACTGTGAGTTCCTGAAAAAATTGTGTATTTTGCAAAGTTCTTTGATTTTCTGTTTTGAAAGGATGGCTTGGATTCACATTAATGCCTCTCTTTATGTGTAGTTACGAAAATTGCTGCTCCATTTTCCACGATCATATGCTAATATGCAGAATGGACATATTAAAATTGATGATGGGCAATATTTGATTTTGTTGGAAAAGTCTTATCTTCAAGGTGAATCTATTTCATATGAAAATTTGTATCCTTTTCTCTTGGCATAAGGTTTTCTTGGTGCTTGATTTGTCACTTGAATTAAATATTGTGGCTGATGTATGCTTGCACATTTGTCATTATCCAATTGTTAATGGCTTTGAAGATCCTTTAATGTGATTGGTTGAAAGGTGGAAAACGGAGGATGACTTTGAGATGATTTTTTATTTGATATAAAGTACTTTTTATTTCATGTGTTGGAAGTCTCACATCAACTAGTGATAAGGCTAGTTTAGAATATATAAGTGAGTGCAAATCTTATCTTACAAGCTGATTTTATAGAGTTGAGTTAGACTTAAAGTCCACTTCTTAATACCTTTCCCATCTTCTCACATTCCACCTGCTTAAACAATGATTGTAGTTAGCATAATGTCATAGGACTAAAACTTTCTGTAGTAACTGTAAGTAACTTGATCCTGAAAGTCTTGATTTTGATTTGATGCTATTAAAACATATGGTTTTATCATATCATGCCTATCTAAAATGGTTACTTATCACATATATACCTGCATATGGCCAGGGAACCATTAAATCAGCTGTTCTTGCTTTATTCCTTAGTAGGCTTAAGCATCTTTATATAGTGATTTAGTTAAATTGGTTTCTTAATCATACTTTGGAACTATGAAATGTTTAACTTTTAAACCGTTATTTTCATTTCTTTTGACAGAATGGAACCTTTCAGGAGCCTAAACCCAACACCTTAGTTAGTTCATGACATGGTATGGGGTCAACCTCCTTGACCAAGTGATCAAAATTTTAATCCTTGCTCTCCTTCTAAATAACAAAATTATGAATTTCAATGTTGTGAAAAAAATGGTTAGCATATTGTCTATTCTTCAAGCCTAAATAGCATTTGTGTGAGGGGGAGTAAAGGATGGCAAAAGCTGTTAATGTGCCTTCACCTAGGCGCTTAAGCTTTTGGGGTAGTAAGCCATTGAGGCTCATGACATCACTGAGTCTAGCATCTATTCACATGCCTGTTATTGTGTGTAAATTACATTTAGAAACTGATGGTGATTTATAATGTTTTAAGTTGATAACTTTTAGTCTTTCCTTTGCAGGGGTGTCAAAGCTAATTATTCATTGTCATTTCTTGAGGTGGTTGTGGGCTGCGAAATTGCTGAAAGTGAATGTGGTTTTGAGCATGTGACCACTGATGCTATTGGTGTGCAAGAGAGGACAATTTATTTACATCTAAAGAAATTTTTTCGTGGTTCACGTTTTACCTTCAAAGCTTTTCTTCAAAGGCTTGCAGAAAAGTATCAAGAGGGAGACATAGTATGTGTTGGTGGCAAGGTGAGTTTGGTTCTCCCCCTCTTACCCAACTAGTTTCCTTATTGTATTGCAAGTTTTCAATGTGTGGAGGGATTGTAGTTTCCTCAACTTCTTACAGATATCATAAATATGGGTGTTGAAGAAGGTGATAATGTATGGACTATGTGAAATAATCTATATTGCGTTCTTTATGTGGGAGTGTGTTTGAAGTTGTTTACCCAAACAAAACCTTAATATTAGATTTCATCTTAAACAAATTGTCATTATTTATTTACCCTCAGCACCCTCTCCATTGGTGCCTGTCAAAGTATTTGTCTTGATAATGTTTAGGTGGAAGGGTTTTGGGCAGAGGGACTAAAGCATTCTTTTGTCAAATTAAAGGAGTCGAAAAGATCAATTTTAATTTTGAAGGACCAACACAAACTTATCCCAAAATTGAGGAATAGAAACATATTTCAGCCTTTTTTTTAATTGAAAATTTATTATGATAATAATAATAATAATAATTATTGTTATTATTACTATTACTATTATTATTATTATTATTAATGTTGGGGTCCTTGTAAGGATCCATGGGCTTTGGAAAATGGGGATGGGGGAAAATGATCTTGAGGTGGGGAATAGTGATACTGCTAGGGTTATGGGAACATTGGGAATGTTGATATGGGAGCTTGGAGGAATCCTTGGCCCTGCCCTCCATGGTGACATGCCAAGGTCATGCTCAAATACCTTGGTCAATTTAGTAAGGGTGCAAGTAACGATGAAAGAAGAGATCAGTTTTAGACATAAATTAATGGGATATTAAATGGGCATGTTGCATTGTGATGAAAGACAAAGCATCAAGTGCTATTTATACTAGGAATTAGATTAAGCTCTAGATTCTGAGCCATGGTCAAATACAAGAATAAATAACTCATCGAAGAAAAAATGAAATTCTCTAGTATAAGGTAAGGTTCTAATAAGATAAGATCCCTAAAAATAATTATTGCTAAGTATTAGTAGTTATAGATATTATGCATCATTCTCATACTCTAAGATATTCAATATGTCTGTGTGTGTAGATATATATTCTAACCTGTCTTATTTTTTTAACTTTGTATTATGTTTAATTTAATTTAATATGATTGAGTACACTTTGCTTTTGTCTAACTTATTCACATTCTTGCACGCAGATAAAACCTTGTTCCTTCACATGTACAATATATATTAATATTCTGTTTTAATTTATTTTGGAATTGTTTAAGAGTGCACATTATTATTGATTTTTTAAAATAGGTCAGGACTATGCGTGCTAAAGATCACTATGAGATGAGAGAATATAATATTGATGTGCTTGAAGATGTAAAAGATTTGTCCTTTTTCGCTAAAGAGAGGCCATATCCTATCTATCCTTCAAAAGGGGGTTTGAACCCAAATTTTCTTAGGGACACTATTGCAAGGTTTGTGGTTTCCAAATTCTTTTATGCAGAATCTTATTTGTAATTTCTTTTTATAAAAACAATATTTCTTGTTTAGGAATGATAATTACTCATGATAAGGATGTCAGAGTGGGTCACTTTTTTTTTCCTTTTATAAAATCGAGTTAGGTTGACACCCCATTGTTCAACAATCATTTCCCATTACATGAAACAATTTATTGAAAAGAAAGAAAAAATAAACAAAAATATGTGGGGTCAAACCAAACTCATGTTTAAGAAAATACAAAGCAAACTCCCTTAAAACTTAAGCAAAAGAAAAAAAGGGAGTTGAAATCTATTATGAAAAAAATCTAGCATAATCCCCAAATTTGCAAGCTTATCTGCACAAAGATTTCATTCAAGAAAAATGTGGGTTACTTTGAACTCTATAGCATCACAACTCTTCATGCATGTTTGCCATCTCCCTCAAAAATGACCATGGAACAATTTGAGGAGATGAAAGGACTTGGCAAACCAAAGTAGAATTACATTCCAACCACACCCGGCTATAACTATTAGCCCAAGATGTCTCAATAGCCAAAATAATCCTCATAATCTCAGAATATAAAGCATTTTGACTACCCAAATAATAAGAAATTTTTTCAATATATTTCCCTGACTACCTCTGAAAATTATGCAAGCAACATGACCTGGATAAGCTTTAGCAACTTCATCTGTATTAATTTTGATCCATCGGACAACATGCATATTCAAGTAACTTGAAGAGTCTTAGTTGCTTTCCTAGGCCTAGTTTGAATATCAAAGAATTTCAATATAGAAAAATTAATCATATCGTTCCACATAGTTACCAAATAGCCTAACATATACCTTTATAACTCCAAATCTATACTTTATTGAAATCTAAAATAATTTCTCATCCTCCACAACATCCCTATAGTATAAGTAACAACAACCAAACATACATCTTTCACTAAAATACTACCATCAGCTTACTTAAGATTAATATGAAAGAAGTTTCTTATTTCAATTAATTTATTTGAAACAATGCATTATATATAGATAACTCTAACCCGTATATTAATTACATAAAAATCTCTAGAATTTTCTAACAACTTCTAACAGCTTAGTAGTACACTTAATATCCTACTAGCAACAATGCCATGGTGAATGGATATACTTAAGAAAGATACACAAGAATATTGGAATGAATTTGAAAGAGTGTCTTCTCCTCTCCTAGGATTACATATTTATAATTACTTGGGGTACACCACATACAGTGTATTAGAGGGAAAATAAGGGATTTCGAAGAGATGCACCTTGGAACTAGTTTTAGCACAAAACACATAGCACCTTACAATAAATCCTATTGAAGACTATTTATTCTAACACTTCACCTCAAGCTAGATCATAAAATTTGTATGTACTGAGTTTGGAACAAATAAATTAAATCCGAGGACCTCAATATTTCAACTTAAATCCAAATTTGTCACTACCTCAATAGACTGAAAATCAGTGTCCAACACTTCCATACAATCTGATTCTGGTTCAACAGCAGAAGTTTCTCCTACTGTATTCAATACATTTGTTTCATCTTCTTCTGTGTCAGAGTCTCCTCCTGCACCTTTCTTTAATACTCATCCCATGCAAACCAGGTCGAAATCTGGTATTTTTCAGAACAGAGTTCATCCATCCTTGTTATCTCATTCTGAACCTAACAGCGTTAAACAAGCTCTTAAGGGTAAAAATTGGATGACTGCAATGCAATAAGAACGAGGTTTTAATGAACCAAAAATTGGATGACTGCATTACACTAATTTATTACTCTTTTATCTTCTCCAGAGCTTTACAAGCCTTGCCTGTCAATGTAGATCCAATTCCTAAAGGTATCACAGAGCAATTTGGACTACCAAGTCTTCATGATGTAAGGAACTCTAACTTCAAGAATTCTTTATTCTATTTATGAAATTATTTTCCTACCTGCCATATAAGTATCGTCAACTACGTTGACAGTATAGACTTTTTTTTTATTTTTTGTTTAAAAATCATGTTAGCTATCACTATGTACTTTGATATCTTAGTTATGCTGATAACTCAGAAGGGTATCTATCATTTGCCATCACATGATAATTTATTACACAACGAAAATCGAAGAAACAAAAAGTATGGGGGACTAGACCAAACCCATATAAAACAAATGAAACAACTTCCCAAAACATATACAAATCTGTCTGCAATTAACATTTTTTCTACTGCTTGCTGATGAATTGAAAGTGTTGTGGTGTTAGAGGAATTTGAAATTTAGTGAGTATTTGACTTAGAAATAATTAGAGAAAGAGGGTTGAAAAGTTAAGGAAAGACGTACATGTACTCTTGAAAATCAACTTGCATTGGCCAGTTTTGGGCTCTATAAAACCTAAACCTGAAACCCTGAATCTTTTATATATTTGTCTTTTTTTCTTTCAGTATTTCTCTGTTTCTGAAGTGTTCTACATATTTTGGGCTGCAAATTTGATTTTTGGAGTAGAATTGCTCTAATAAAGGAAACGGGGTGGCTTGGACTTGGCGGTTGTGTGCATTTATTATGTCATAATTTATTTGTAATTATGATGTTTGAAAATCAAATGCTCTTTCATTCCTATTTTTCTGAAACTTTATCCCAGCTGTTCCCCATATTTTTTACTGAAAGTTAAAATTTTTAAATGATAACCATGTAGGCATATATTGGAATCCACAAACCCAAGGATATAAGTGAAGCTGATTTGGCTCGCAAGAGACTCATATTTGATGCGTTTTTTTACCTGCAGGTGAGGTCATTGTTTTATTTCAGATTTTATTTTGACAACTCTAAAATTTTTCCACTGTGAGAAATACTAGCAATGCATTCTCTAAGACTCTTAAACATTATTATCGGTGAACTTTTTATTAGAAGTTACAAAATTTTATGTGCTCTTTTGAACCTGGTAGAAGAATTTGTCCAGATTCATTATATCTTTTTTATAGTGATGAATATGCAGATTCATGGATCCTATTTAAGAGCAACAAATCTGAATGAATCAATTCAGATAAATTCAGAATTAGGTGCATTTACTTTTCTATTCACCCAATTTTTAGAAGATATGCTTTTTAGTTTATTCATTAGATAACCAAACACATTAATGTTGACTGTCATTTTATTTGATAAAAGATTGTATTTGGAGACATCAAGATTGAGTTTGTTAATTCAAGTGAGCAGGTAATAAATATTTTCATTAAATCTTTAATGAGACCTATAATTGATTATATTTGTAAAAAGCTTTATACATATGATTTATATGCACCAGTTTGAGAGGGAATGTTAGGTATTGTTAAGATATTGTTAGTGACAATATTATTTATATTTAGGCTTAAGCCATATTTTCCTGGTTGATTCTTCATTATAAATACATACCGTATGTATGTTGTGAAGTACTTGTTTGACCATATCGTAAGTGGTTTATTGCATTCTATCATGTTTTCTTGTAATACTTTATCCTTCTTTTTAAATGCTTCAATCATTCTCTAACTACATCTCTGCTGTTGGTTGTTAGTTAGGACGCTTATTCCAAATGCTGGAAAGTCTTGGTACACAAATAGAAAAGGATGGATTGCTTGATAAGTATAAAAGTCCAGAAAATAATGTTATGGGCACTGAGGAATGGTCTTCTCTCACCAAGAGGGTTATTGAGGTCCTTCCATATACTCTTACAACCAGTCAACAACATGCTGTTTCAGAAATTATTTGGGATCTAAAAAGACCAGTTCCAATGAATCGGCTTCTTCAGGTGTGGATTTGTGTCCTGTTGTTGTGGCTTTAGTGCTTCCTCTAATTTTTGTAGATATGTGGTCTCCACATTATAGTCTTTATTAGTGGGTTTTGGTTTTGTGTCCCCAGTTTTGTATTTCTTTTAATTGTATTAAGAATGGTGCATATGATTGGTCAAGTTCTGGTGCTAACCAAATTAGGATCGCAACCTGTATAGTGATGGAATAACATTCTTTTATTTTTTATTTAAAAAATAATTCACACAGTACAGTGTTCCCCTAACTTTTTTTAATGAAAGTGCTAAGGTATCACTATGGTGTTAGCCATCGGAACTATGTTGGCACCACAAACAACATCAATACATCAATAGAATGTAACACCTCAAAATATCATAAAAGAAAGAAGAAAATACAAAGTAACCGGGGGACCAAACCTGGCCTAATCTCTAACCCTATAAAAGGGTAAATCAAATCTATCCTTGAAAATTTTGGGACAAATAAAGTTAGGAACATTATCCCATCAAACATATGTTAAGAAGTGGGCTTTAAGCCTAACTCAACCCCACAAAACCGACTTGTATGGTGAGGTTTGCATCCCACTTATATATTATAATTTGACCTTATCTCTAATCGATGTAAGACTTCCAACACCCTCCTTTCACGTCGAGGTATAGACATCTCGAGCATGAGAGTAGAATTAATGGGTGGTCTGATAGTGGCCCGATAGCGGGTGGAACAGAATGCCACAAATCTCGCTAGGATAGACTCTAACCATAGCTCTGATACCATGTTAAGAAGTGGGATTTAAGCCTAACTTAACCCCACAAAACCTGCTTGTATGGTGAGGTTTGCACCCCACTTATATATTATAATTTGACCTTATCTTTAGTCGATGTAGGTCTTCCAACAACATAATCTTTAGATCTAGTGCCAAATTCAGAAAATTTATCAGCACATTTGTTATCTTCTTTAAACATATGCAAAAAATGAATACACATGGTATTACTATTTACAAAACAATTCAGACATATATTAGTATAAACTGTGACTTCCATAACCAGAATCACACCCATCACCTCAGCATATAAAGTTTTATGAACACCAAGATATGGAGAGTGTTATAAACTGTGGCTTCCACCATTTTTTACTTCCATCTGAATCTGCTATTGTATCATCTCGTGGTCTCTTAATGTTAGTTTCCCTTGTTGAGTTGTTCTCATCTGTTTTTTTTTTCTCTTATGAGAGCTCCTTTCCCATATCCCCAACAATTTTTCCAACATCAATTCTACCTCATTAATTGTGATTCTTGTTCTGAAAATCTGGCTGAAACGATCTCCTTTCCTCCATGATTTTCTCCAAAATTTTCATTATATAATTTTGTGAACTTATTTGAATTAAGATGTTATTCATATAATTTTATTTTCATGTATAGTAAACTCAGTTTACAAGTCGATTATCAAGTTTGATAACCTTGATTAGTATGCTAGTCATCGGTATTATTTTCTTAATTTGACATAAACTCAATCTTACGAGTCTATGTTAGCTCTCGAATTTGATAACATTGCTCATAGGAGAATAAAATTAAATGAATTGTTAAGATAAAATGAATATGGATCAAATTTCTCTTGTAAGTTAAAATCAACTTGCGCTTCTCAACTTTTGCAACTTCCGTCAAGTCAACCTGCACATAATTTCACCGTAACATAAGGGACAAGATTGATTTATTTTACATGGTTCATTTTACTTTCTTCTGTTATAAGGGTTTGTTGAGAAGTTTATTTAAAGGGTCCTTTGTTTATGGAATAATCAGATTATAAGATTAAATGAAATGACAAGGAAACTTGGTGTAAGCTCTTTATATGAACTTCATTCTTCATATCTTAAACCGGTTTACACAATAGAATTTGTACTCTAATTAGTAATAGCTCCTGTTCTTGTAAATTTTGCTTGATTTGTGGTTTGCTGTTTCTAAAGTTCACTTTTTATTAAAGGACTAATATTCTGTCAAAAGTGAGGTACTGTGTGTTGACTTACTGTGGTGAAAAGACAAACAAGATGTCATGTTATAATCTGATCTTATGTTGTAACTTTTAGGGTGATGTTGGATGTGGAAAAACTGTTGTAGCTTTTCTTGCATGCATGGAGGTTATTGGCTCTGGCTATCAGGTTGGTGTGCCTATTATATTTTGATTTCTTTTTGTTTCTTTATTACCTTGGTTTCTCATTAAATTCTTGGATGTTTAGCTTATGGTAATTGTCTTTAGTACCTATTGTTAGATGTTAAGTTGTGTGTTTATGTTAATTGGGCTTAGCCCATTCTGTATTTAGGGTTTAACCCTTATCTTACATTATAAATAAACTACCCTATGTGTATGCTAAACACATAAGGGAGATTTCTCCTAATCTTCTCTATTATTTCACACCTATCATTAGGTTTTTTTTATTACACTGTTTTAACATTTAATTTACATTTTAAAAATTATGAACACCTATCCCATTGGGAATTGTTCGCCCAACATCTATTCAAACAGTTAATCACTTTTAAAACACAATTAATTATTAGAAACTTAACTAATCTTAGATATTATTGACCATTCGTGATGTATGTTTAACCACTAGATAGGCAAGTACAAATTGATAGTTGTATATCATTTACTTTGTCTACCACAACAAAAATGGTGTCTTTTCCCTTTGATTTTGGTAGACCTCCAATAAATTCCATGGAGATGTCTGACCAAACATGTGTTGGTATTGGTAGTGGTTGCAATAACCTACTAGGGCCCAAAGTCTTAGTTTTATTTCTCGGACAAACTTCACACTGCATAACAAAAGCTTTTGTGTCCTTCCTCATGCCCTCCTAATATAAAACACCCGTGACTCTTTTAAGAGTATGAAAATAACCACTATGTCCTCCCGTAGGTGTTTCATGCAGCTCTTTAATAATTATACAAATTCTGGAAGAATTGCTTGGCAACACCAATATTCCTTGGTAGTACAGTCTCCATTTTTTGATCACGTAAAGAGGGTGGGCATTAGGGTCTATCAGTAAGTCTGTCATTATACTACTTAATTTGTTACTTTTCTCACCTCGTCTTCCCAATCTTCCCATTCTTGGGACTGCAAAAAGAGATGCTACTAAAATAAGCAAATTTGGATAATGCATCAGCCATAGTGTTCCCTCCAAAGCCACCATTACTGCTTGCATTCTTTCAACATTAGAGACTTCTTGCAAACAGAAATATCTGTCCAATCTATTAGTCCAGCCAAACGCATTTTCTCCTGCAAAGATTGGAATGCCGACCTTGAACCTCCTGGCATCTACCAATTTTGCTCATTTTCTCCTGACTTTCGGGCTCAAAACGCGTTCTGATTTGATCCAGATGTTGCAGTGCACGTGTTAGGTTTCTTTTGTCACGAAACCAATCTTTCACTCCTCATAGTACCCACTCACACACAAAAGAAAGAATATGAATGTATATTGCTTCTGTAATCAAAGAAAGAAGTGTTTACAATCTTTCCCCAAGGGAGCACTCTCCCTTCCACAGGAACAACCTCCTGTCAATACACTGAATATCAAAAATCCCCCTTCTACCAGACCCCCCTGCCTTCTTATAGAGGCAACCCACTTCTAACTATCCAACAACAATTAATTCCTAAACTGTTTCCTCTGTCCTGCACCTATTACCCATTATAACCTATCATATTATAGCCTATCATTACACCCTGTTGCAAAACAACCTTGCCCTCAAGGTTGGTACAATAATGCTTGTTCCCATGGCTCATCTTCATCATAGGAAGGAATCCCACTGGCTACTGCCCTCCAATTCAGGTCTGGAGGCATGGGTGGTGGTCTATATGAAAGAATGGTTGACTCCTTTAAGAGTTGCTTCTTTTCCAAAATTCCCATGGAGCATATGATTGTTCTATACTGCCTTTTGACCTGGTGACCACTTACATGGGCCTGGATTTTAACAATTTTCTGAGGAATGATCAAGAATTCTTTTCTCTTCTTCCAACCCCAAAACTTTTTTTTGTATTTTTATAGCAGTCTGGCTAAGCCTTCTCCTTGTCCAAATTTGTTCATCCTAGAAGCTAAAAAGGAAAGAGCTTGTTGATCTGACCATCCAATTTCATCATCATCATCATCATCATCATGCTGAGCTAATTGTTTCCTCTAAACGTCATATTGCAGCCCTGCAAGGAAATATTCCTGTCATTGGTCTTTTGGTGTTTTACATGTTTGTGACAACCATATCTTGAATTCTTGGATGAAATTTTTTCCACTCCCAGTCCCTGTAACTGCTGTTAAACCATCCAATACCATGTTTCTCCTGTTCCCCTCAACTATCCTTGGCAGAGTTTCTGCAAGATCTTCCCAAGAAGAATTCTTGGATTTTTGTTGCCAGGTCTTGAACCCCTGGACTGCTTTTTCTTCCAGGTTCTTTGATGGTTGAGTTTTGATTGAATTTTCTCCTTTATCTGAGGGTTGCTTTGCTTTCTTGATGTCTTGAAAAATATCTTTCTAAGCATCCATACTTATCTTCCCCTCTTTCTTTCCTTTCAAGACATCTTGAAGAAATTCCTCTCTCCTTCCTATTTTTCCTTCATTAACATAATCTTGATCTCCATTTACAAACGCTGGATTGCCTTCTAATCCTTTTTCCTGGTTCTGCGCCCTTGTTCCAAGAACTCGCGTGAGTTCTTTAAGTTCTTGGCGTATACCCTGTGTCTCTACTTTTAATTCCTCCAATGTTGTCTCCAACGAATCCATCCTTCCCTCCAGGGCATTCATTTTTCCATCCATCCTTCCCTCCAAATCCTTCATTCTTCCATCACGCTTCTCTCCCAATGATCCGACAGGTCAAACCAATTTGTTAGGTTTCTTTTGTCAAGAAACTAATCTTTTACTCCTCACAGCCCACTCACACACAAAAGAAAGAATTTGAATGTATATTGCTTCTGTAATCAAAGAAAGAAGTGTTTACAATCTTTCCCCAAGGGAGCACTCTCCCTTCCACAGGAACAACCTCATATCAAAAAGCCCCCTTCTACCAGACCCCCCCTCCCTGCTTTCTTATAAAGGCAACCCACTTCTAACTACCCAACAACAATTAATTCCTAAATTGTTTCCTCTGTCCTGCACCTATTACCCACTATAACCTATCATATTATAGCCTATCAACATGTCACCACACCCGACAACCCATTGATCAAATTCTCCATCCTCTTGAAACGTTCATTTTTTCTTCTTTTCCAATCTTTCTCCATCACGCACAATTTTAAAACAAGCGTTCCAAAACCTCTATTCTTGAATCCATTCTGGTGTTAACCATAAGCCTCTTACACTGCTACCACAGGACCAAGAAGGGAGCTCTGAATACCATTTGATAGGACACCTAGTAGCTATAGACAGATCCAAGACAAATTTTTGAATGATTTTATTATGAATACAGCTGTTCTGCCAATGTGGCAGGAATACAACCCAAGATGTCTTAGAACAAAGGTCTTTTCGAGAAGACCCTAACTCTCCCAATCCCTTTTCCTCCTAAAACTTCAAAAACTAGAAAACTACAGCCTAAAGACATACTATATATAATAGTCTGTTTTACAAGGATACAACTGTAAGAGGTTATAACTGCCTCCTTTATTTATTTTGCCTAGTATAGACTTTACCACTGAACCTATCAAATGGGTATGTAATAGTATATGTTGGTAACATTGTTCTTACAAGCAGTGACCACTATGACATTTCATAGACGAAACAACACCTTTGTCACCACTTTTAGACCAAAGATCTTGGTAAACTTAGATATTTCTTAGGGATCGAGGTAGCACAATCTAGCAATGGAATTGTTTTTATCAAAGGAAGTATGCATTTGATATTTTGGAGAAATTGGGTTAATGAGTTCAATGTTTGTTTATACACCCATAGATCTCAATGCCAAACTCTTATTTAGTTAGGGGAAGTCTCTCAAATCTTGAGAAATATAAAAGATTAGTTGGAATGTTTAATTATCTTATAGTTACTCTCCCTAACAGTTCTTTTGCAATTAGTGTAGTCAATATAAAAGATTAGTTGTAAAGTTTAATTATCTTATAGTTACTCTTCTTGACATTTCTTTTGCAATCAGTGCAGTCAGTCAATTTCTTAATTCTCCTTGTACATATTATTCGAATGCAGACATTATTAATGTACATTAAAGAATCTCCTAGAAAAGGTTTGCTAAATGCTAACAATAATCATTCTGAAGTTGTTTGTTATTCAGATGTTGATTGGATAAGATATTCTTCTAATAGAAGATGCACATCCAAATATTGTGTCTCCATTGGTGATAACTTGATCTCTTGGAAGTGCAAGAAAAAAAATGTTGTGGCAAGATCTAGTGCGTAAGCAGAATTAGAGCTATGACCTAGCCACTTATGAAATCTTTTGGCTTAAACAATCACTTAAAAAGTTGTGATTTAGAGATGTCACTCAAATGAACCTTATATGCGACAATCAGATTGCTCTTCATTTTAGTTCTAATCTCATCTTTCATGAAAGTAGCAAACACATTAAAATTACTCGTCATTTTATTTAAGCAAGGATTATATCTGGAGACATCAAGACTAAGTTTGTTAACTCAAATGATCAATTAGCAAATATTTTTGTTTAGGCTTTATGGGGACCTAGAATTGATTATATTTGTAACAAGTTTGGTACATGCGATTTATATGCACTAGTTTGAGGGGGAGTGTTAGATATTGATAAGATATAATTGGATATTGTTAGTTACAATATAATTTGTATGTGTGCTTAGTTCATATATAAATACATTATCCTATGTGTATATTCTACATTAGGGAATTACTCCTATACCTAGTTTTTTACTATTTCATAGTTAGTTTGAATGTTGTTAATGTCCCTAGCATTGTGGGTGAAGCTTGGACAAAGAAAGAATGAAGATGGATTCATTGAAAAACAATAGTACTCATGAAGTTGTTGACAAACCCAAAGAAAAGTGTATTGTTGACTGAAAATGGATATTCACATTAAAATACAAGTCTGATTGGTTTATACAAAGGTACAAAAACAAGGTTGATTGCCAAGGGATATCTTGAAGCGTATGGAATAGACTACCAGGATGCCTTTGCACCATTTGCTAAAATGAATATTGTTGCCCACTTTGATTGGAAACTTCTACATATTTTTGTTAAAAATACCTTTCTCCATGGAGACCTATAGGAAGAAATCTACATAAATTTCCACCAGGGTTTGAAAGAGAGAGAAAAAATAAAGTGTGCACATTGTGGAAGGCTCTTTATGGACTGAAACATTCCCCTAGATCTTGGTTTGGAAGATTCACAAAAGGCCTCAGCCATTTGTGAGCTTGTTTGGCTTAAGCAATTGCCTAGAGAGTTACAATTTGGAGATGTCACTCAAATGACACTTATATGTAACAATTAGGCTATTTTTCATATTAGTTCTAATCTTGTCATTCATGAGAGGACCGAACACATTGAGATTGATTGTCATTTCATTTGTGAGAAGATTGTATCTAGAGACATCAAGATTGAGTTCGTTAACTTAAGTAATTAGTTAGCAAATATTTTCACTAAATCTTTACGGAGATCGAGAATTGATTATATTTCTAACAAACTTGGTACATATGATTTGTATGCACTATCTTGAGGGTGAGTGTTAGATATATTAGATTATTAGATATCTTAGATAGATATCTTATCTTTATCTTTTATCTTCAGTTATTTTATTATTATTCTTTATTTTTATGTTGGGCTTGACCCATATTTCCTCTATAAATACAGTACCTGTGTGTATTTTCTATACAAAGGAGATTAATCCCATACATAGTTTCTCACTATATTCAATACTTTTTAAGTACATGCATGACTACTAAGCAACCACATTTACACATGTTTGATGAGCGGATACACATTGAAGAATTCCCAAGGTTATGAATTACATTAGTCTTGTATTATACTAACATTAGGTCGTCTTGTTTTATAATAGGCTGCTTTCATGGTTCCAACTGAGTTGCTTGCAATCCAGCATTACGATCGTTTGCTTAAATTGCTTGAAAAGTTGGATGATGGCATGAGCAACCCAACTGTTGCTTTACTCACAGGTTCAACCTCACTAAAACAATCCCGGATGATTCGTAAGGTATGCTTTACTAAAAAGTATGTGATGTCCAATTGATGTGAACTCAATTTTTCTTTTCTTGAACCTGTGTGAGGTATGCTTTAGTAAAAAGTATGTAATGCCCAAATGATGTGAATCCGATTATTCTTCTCTTGAACCTGAGTGGCATTCTTTTAATTTTATCTGTCATGTGAAGGGTATCCAGACTGGAGAAATCTCGATGGTCATAGGAACCCACAGTTTGATAGCAGAAAGTGTAGAATTCTTAGCCTTACGTATTGCTGTGGTGGATGAACAGCATCGCTTTGGTGTGATTCAAAGGGGAAGATTTAACAGTAAGGTGGTTCAAAGCTTTTTCTTCACGTTTTATATATGGTTTCGTTATGCTTGCACAAGTGCCCATACTGTGAATGTCACTAAATGTCATCTTTTGCATCCATTTTGACATTGAGCTGTCAAAATCATAACAGAATGAAGTAATTTAATTGATAGAAAGGATTGCAGTGCAGTGTAGAACTTGATGTTTCATCAATCGAAGCAATAACAATAGGTCACACTCCATTCTGCATATCTAATATGGAGATTCCCTTACATCAATTATATATTGGTGTGGCTTTTTTTTGTTGCATAATCAAATGAAATATTAGTAGCTTCCTTTCCAATGTTGCTTATATTTTGGTTATTTATGTATGTATATTTCGTGATATAGAATGTTGGTTTTACCATTAGCAATTAACTAGAAGGATTTGCATAGTGTAGTAAAAATATAGATTTTAGATTAATCCAAATGACAAAAAGACTTATGATGTTTGAGTATTTTGAATAAGGTATTTGTTTTTTGAAATATAAGTAGTTATAGTTCATTAACTAAATTATGTAGTCCATTAAACAAGATATTTACTTAAATTTTAGTTCTATGGTATAATTTTAAAAAGCTGATTGATCATCAAGTGAGTCTTCATAAGAGTTTTACAGTTGCATAGATTAGATAAGTATATCTAACCGTATACATTCATGGTATGTTTTTGTGGAAATTATGTGTGTTCCTTGCTGCTGCACAAAATGCAAATTGCAACTTGCATATTGCTTATATCTTTCATTCCTGAAGTAATGTCTTAGAGTTGCTCTTTTCCCTCTTTTATCTAAAATTTTTAGTAACGTTATCATTGTGGTCTCTTAACTTTTCTCTTCTAGTTATACTATGCATCTTCAAATTCAAACATGGAAGAGGCCGTCACAGATGATTCCTCAAAGATTGATGCTTATATGGCTCCACATGTTCTTGCAATATCTGCTACTCCTATCCCAAGAACACTTGCACTTGCTTTATATGGTGACATGTCATTGACACAGGTGCTTAATTTTTCATGTCCATAATTTTGATGCTAGAGATCTTTTGCCTCCCTCTAGATGAGTTCTTTTGCCCTCAATGTGTTTTGAATTTGTGTGAACACGTGAAGTGATTTCTACTTTGTTTGGAAGAACAATTATCAATTATCTAATTCATATGTAAAGGATGACACAACTATGGTCTGTATGCAAAACTCCATCATTCTAAATTTGAGAATGATATGATATTGTCCTTCCAACTTTTCTGGCTTTTCATGTATTTCATTTCTGATTCTAGTATAAAATTTTTTTGGAAAAAAGAGAACCCTGATATTATATGTTTTTGTTTATACCAATTTTCACACTTAAACGTTTAAAACCATTTTTCTATTGCAAATGCTTTCTTTCAACACAGATAACTGACTTACCTCCCGGAAGAATTCCTGTTCAAACGTTTACCATTGAAGGAAATGACAAAGGATTTGAGGATGTCTACAAGGTGACCATCCTACTGAAACTGTACTGTGTCTTTATTATTCTTTTTTCTGTTGTCTCTTCCTTGCCTTTTATTCCTTTGTCTTAAAATTAATTGATAATTTTACAATGTATTTGATAAAATCTTGATAATGGCTATATTTAGGTTTGTGTTTCAAGACCACGCATATGGTGCTTTATTTCTAATCTGTAGTGGTACAATTAAGGAAACAAACAATGGATGTGTATAAAAATATTGTCTTATTGGATTAATTCATATAATGTAAGACCCTATATAATTAAACAATGATAATTCTGTGTTAAACCAGATTAGTGCACTATAATTCTGAGTTGATTTAATCCTACTTCAAATCTGCTAAATCTCTTCCTGCAATGCACTGAAATCAAGCTCCACCATTCTCTGGAAACTGCACCACGTCACACACACTCAGTGCATTAAAAACGCACCAATCTGTGCATGCACACACGCCAAGTGTCACGGGAGAGAATTCCAAGCAGGGTTTGGTGTGCAAGTGGCAGACTATGAAACGCTCTCTTGTTTGATGTGGAATCCACTCAAAATTCTGAGTTTTGAGAAAACTCTTTCACTCACACTCACACTTCGTCTTCCTCAGAAAACCAAACCTTTCATCTTCTCCAACTTCTCACTAAGAACCTTTATCTTCTCTCTACCATTACTCACTTCCTTCAACTCCAATCCGTTTTCTGAAACCATAGGAACATTCACGGGCCAGCCAGCTCCATTTTGATCCGAACCTCTTTTGATTCTGTAACTGGTAAGCTCCAAACCACAATCTAATCTTAAAATTTCTAGGAACACTGTATCAGTTGCATGCAAGGATAAAAATCTGAGTTTCTGAGAACTCTCATCTTCTCTCTAAAATTACTCATTCATCATCTCCTCAAATTCTGTTTCAGATACTGTAAACACTGTCACTGCACCGTGAACATCAACTTGATTCGAACAGAATTGAGAACTGAACTGGTAAGTTCTCATTCTGCATAATTGTCCATTGAGTTCATGCTAATCAAAATTCTGGTTGCATGAATGAGTTATAGGTTTGATCTTTATGTTATTTTGGTATTTTAGATTTAGTGAAAGTCGTGGAGTGAATTCATTTGGGTAGAGAACTGTGAGTGATCAAGATAAACCTTAAACAATTGGAATTTCACTGCAGTAACAGGTAAGGGAAGCCTATAATTTTAATTTATACTGTATGTGTTATGATCTGATGTGCATGTATTAAATGTATGATGTTCGAGCTGTGTAAATGACCACAGTTATGAAATCTGGTTTTCTGATAATGTGATTGATCTGCATGTTGGTTTGGAATGTATGAAAATTATGAGGTTGAGCTGTTAAGAATGGTTTATGATATCTGATATGAATTCTAGTTTGGATGGGTCTGTCATGAACTGATACGGCTTGGATGAATGATATTTGATGTTGGATTTGATTTGATTACATGTTGAATTGATGATGCATGAACTGATATGGTTATTGGATACTTGGAATGAATTAGATGTTGAAAACTGTATGATAACATGTTGGAAGTGAATTAAATCTGAAATGAAAGTATAAAGTTAGAAAAATTGAAATCTGGGAAAAATTCTACTAAGTGTGAAAAATCTGAATTTCTGATCATTCTCTGTTGCTAAAAGGACGTTCGTCACTGGACGGTCTTAGACCGTTCGGTGTTTGGTTAGCATGACTTAGATTGGAATTCATTCATTTGGAATGAATTCTGCTCAAGAACGAGCGTCCCCCAATTGGGTGAATGAGCTTTCGATCTGCTCAGTACAGCTAAGTATTTAAAACTTTATAAAGAAGTGACGTTCGGCCTTAAGTCGAGCGTCCGTACTTATTGACGCTCGTCCTCATGATTGAGCGTTCGTTCTTATTGTTGTTCGACCTTATGTCGAACGTGCATTCTAAGAGAGCGTTCGTCCTTATATTGAACGTTCGTCCAAGTTGACGTTCGGTCTTATATCGAAACGTTCGTCCTAGATAACGCTTGGGTTTTACCAGCGTTCGTTCTGATTGTGCTCGGTCATTTACCTGGCGTTCGTTCAAAGCAGGGTTCGGTTTTATAATTGAACGCTCGTCCTTACCATTGAACTCTGAGCGAACGTAACTGGCGTTCGTCCAAATTGCTAATTAACGTTCGTTTTTCTGGCAGTGCTGTTTTCTGAAATCAAATTATATTGACTGTTTATCTAAACAATGTCTTACTGGTGTTATCCTTTGGATTCTACCTGGACTCGTTACATTCAAAATCTTTCTAAGTATCATTCATGTCTTTTAAAGATCAGTATTTTCAAATTATAAATTTTAAAGAGTATTAGGTGAGTTCCTTGGTTCTTTTCTCTTGTTCAGAAACAAGGATGCAGAGTACTGTAACATGTAAATTTCTATTTATTAAATGATGAACTTTCGTGAAATTAAGAGAGTGGAATACAGAATGGAAATATGGATTCAGTGAACTGTTTAATATGGTGAATTATATGTGGAATGAATTATTGGAAATGAATTATGATGAGCGTTCCAAGGAGGAACGTCTCTAATATGATTGATTGTTGATTTTTGTAAAGTATGACTGTGGGCATGCTAAGCTGGCTTGGTCCATCCTGATATTCCGTGATACACCTCTTCAAGTAGAAGGGGGTAGTCATGCGTGGGAATGGCAGGAGGTCCTTAGTCCATAAGTTAACATGGGCGACGTAAGAACGGACTTACCTCGAGTGGCAGCTGTTTGGTGTTACCCAGTTACTACACCACTCGGGTGCAAGGACGCCTGTAGCTACACGGTTCATACAGTCCGGACAGTCTGTCTATTATATAAGTATCTGTATGATTGTTAATTGATGAGCTTGCATGATGTATGTGTGGATTTAAATATAAATGTATGTGTTGATTGTATAAATTAAATATTATAAGCTTACCCTTGCGTTTCCATTGTGTTGTCTATTGTCCATGTATAATCCGTGTTGTCAAAATGCAATGATCATCCGTTGTGGATGTGAGCAGATGGTGGTGTATCCCTTGAGCAAGTGTTGGACGAAGAAAAGGTGGAGGATGCTAACCTTGTGGAGGTTGAAGTAAAATCGGAGCAGTAGGATTAGATTAGTAGTAGAGGTTATGTTTTCTGTACTGAGTTTTGGAAGTTCTGTATATAATTCTGCAGAATTTTGTATGCAGATCTGTTTTATGTATTTTGGTGGATTTCTGAACACTGTAAACTCTGCTGTAAGTTACTGAACAGTACTGTTTATTTATATAAGTGCTGTATTCTTTTGGCGCAGCGGTTATTTGTGTAAAGACTGTTTAATGTTGCTGTTAATTGTGATTAATTCTGAATTATAGTGATTACTATATTTTGGGATGTTACATTAGTGGTATCAGAGCAGTTTTGTTCTTTTAAGGAACACTGTAGGTATGAGTGCACTACGTTTTGCTGTGTGCTTATTATATGTTAATGAGTTATTGTTTTAACTCTCGAACTTTACTAACGCTCGTTTTTCTCTGATTCAGAGAACTAATGGCGCCTAGACTTCCTCCTCCTCCCCAACCGAATGAGTCCGATACGTCCAGCAACACTAGGTTGTTGGAAACCGTAGTTGAACGACTGCATCAACAGAATACTACACTGATGGAGCAAAACGCCACTCTGATGCAGCAAAACCAAGCTGCTATGCAAGGATTGGAGGCATCGCGTGTCAATTCTGAAAACACGCAAAGGCAATTGATGGAGATCCTGGCTGCAACTAGAGGTGCGCCTGGAGCATCTTCTTCAAACGCTGCTCAACCAAATGCTGAATGGAGTTTGGAAAGTTTCCTTCAGCATCACCCTGCCAAGTTCAGTGGCAAATGTCTTCCTGATGAGGCAGATCATTGGCTGAGGGACATTGAGAAGATTTATAATGCAAAGAGGTGTCCTGACGACAACAGATTGGCGTTTACTGAGTACTTGTTGACTGGTGAGGCCAACCACTGGTGGACGAGTGTGAGGGCTATCCTGGCCGACACTCATGCTCCTATCACCTGGGAGGTTTTTAGAAACAAATTTTATGAAGAATATTTCCCAGACAGCGTTCGCTATGCCAAGGAAGTAGAATTTCTTCAGCTGGTGCAAGGGGGAAAATCTGTATCCGAGTACACAAATTCTTTCAAACAGTTGTTGAGGTTTAATACGATGGCCACTAGTGAAGAGTGGCAGTGTAGGAAATTTGAGAATGGATTAAGAAGCGACCTGAAGGTGTTGATATCAAGTTTATGCATTCGGTCATTTCCTGCAATGGTGGAAAGAGCCAAAGTATTGGAGAAGAATATGGCAGAAGTGGAACGACAAAAGAAGCAGACACAGGTGACTAGAGGGTCGATTGTATCCAGGGGTACTGCCAACACGAGAAGTACTCCTTACGCTCGCCCAGGTCAGTCAAATGCAAGTGGATCACGAGCATTAATCACTGCCGGACAACCAGGAAACGTCACTTGTTTCCAGTGTGGAGGGCCACACTATCGTTCATCTTGCCCTCAACTCACGGGAGGAAAATTCTGCACGAAATGTAGAAGAAGTGGGCACTTGGAGAATGAGTGCAACATGGGTGGACGAGCTGTGTTGAGGCCACCGAATGCTGGCAGAAATCAGGCTAGAGGAGGACGAGCCCAAGCAGCTGGACGTGTTTATGCAATCACTGGTGCAGAAGCAGCGAGCTCAGGTACGCTCGTTACTGGCACATGCTTGCTGTATGGAATAAATTGTTGTGTGTTGTTTGACTCGGGGGCGACACACTCCTTCATATCGAAGGCGTGCGTTGATAAGTTGGGAATAGCTGTGAGTGAGATGAATTTTGATTTGGTGGTGTCAACACCAGCTGCGGGTGAAGTTAGGACATCTACCATGTGTGTTAGATGCCCTATTGAGGTAGAAGGACGTAGGTACAAGGTGAATCTTATCTGTTTGCCACTCAAAGATTTAGAAATAATTTTGGGAATGGATTGGCTCAATACCAATCGCATTCTCATAGACTGTGGCAAGAAGGAGTTGATTTTTCCAGAAGAAGAAGAGGAATGCCTTGGTGTGACTCTCGGTCAGTTAAAGGAAGATATTATGGAGGGCGCGGCTTGTTTTCTCATCATGACACATGAGGACCAAGAGCTGGGAGGTTTGAAGCAGGAACGAACGTCTGTTGTGGAGGAGTTTCTGGATATTTTTCCAGATGAAATACCAGGGTTGCCTCCTGTTAGAGAAGTCGAATTCACCATAGACTTGGTGACCACGGCAGCCCCTATATCAGTCCAACCATACCGTATGGCGCCTGCAGAATTGGTTGAACTTAAGAAACAGATTGAAGAACTCATGGAGAAACAATTTATCAGACCAAGTGTGTCACCTTGGGGAGCACCTGTACTGTTAGTGAAGAAAAAGGATGGCAGCTCTCGGTTATGCATTGACTATCGTCAGTTAAACAAGCTGACCATCAAGAACAAATACCCGTTGCCTAGGATTGATGACTTGTTGGATCAACTGCATGGGGCAACGGTATTTTCTAAGATTGATCTGCGTTCAGGATATCACCAAATCAGGGTGAAGGAGGATGACATCCAGAAAACAGCCTTCAGGTCTCGTTA